>NC_066622.1:128849737-129124737 GCF_025201925.1 Gopherus flavomarginatus | reverse complement strand
TACCCAAATTTAAATAGATTTTTTTCCCTCATTAAAGCTTAATTTCACCGGAGAACTGCAGAGCCCTGCTTTCACCAAGTTAGGTGAACTTCTTTGGAGGATCGAGATTGCCTTTATATTTGCCAAGTCGGCAAACAAAATTTCAGCTTTTGTTCTTTTGACTGAGTACGGGGTTGAGGGGAAAAAAGAGCTTCCCCCCTTTTTTCCCTCCTTTTTTGGCGGATTGTTATTGAATCGGGGGAAGATGCAAGTTATTGTGTCCTTCCCTACCAAGCGAGATAATTCTATGAATGGGACTGAACTTGAGCATCTTTTCTGAAGAGCTGGCGTTGTAGAGCTGGCTCCTGTGTGTGTTTATCTGTTCAGTGCAGCTCAGTTGTGAATGGTTTAGGTAGGGTGCTGCCCTCCAGTGGATCAACCAACTGCAGTGTTATTGCACATCATGTAGGTACGTTAATATACCAAACGGCAGCATGCTTGAAACCAGGCAGCGTGAAGCACCCTGATTAAAACTGTTGTAAATGGTAAGCTATACCTTTTACTTCTTTCACAAGAGTGCTGGGAGGACAGGGGCTTTGATTTGTTAATGTATATCTATATTTTAATTTCTCTTGCATGTTTGATTTCTTTAACCTCCAGCGGGTTCTCTGCCAGTTTGAAGTAACTTAAGATTGATGTACTTATAGCTAATGATATTACATTTGGAGTTTTAGGAGATAAAAATGCCTTTGTGTTTTTCCAACTTTCTCCTGTATCGGTGGAAATATTGCTGTATTATTTTAACTTGGAAATGCACATTTGTGGCATTTATGTTTTGTTCTTTCCCCCCTCAAGGTTAAACTACCAGAGCAGTTTCCCTCTGCCAAAACATTGTCTGAGCAAGCAAAAGGTTTTTGGTTTGGTTTGTACTTTTTAGAAAAATGTCATGCCATGCGTTTTCCCGTCTCTTTCCATAAATATCAAACTTCAGTTTAGCATCTGTGTTCTGGATCTAGCTCTGTTTGGTCTCTCCTTCCCCGGTGTGATTGCAATTTCATGCTAAGGAGAGAGTTTCATACTTTCATAGAGGATGGTCTGGCTTCTGCTTCATTCTTCTACTTTTTCTAACATTTGATCATTTCGTTAATTTCATTATATTTCCTTTTCACTTAGGGCTTCACTCCCTAACATTTTGGAAAACGTAGTTGCAGGACATCCCAACCGGAGCACTGAGTCCGTTGAGTCATTAGTAAGTTCAGGCAGGAGCTATTCTGAAGAAACTTACTAGATTCGTGAGCTGTTTAAGGGGAGGGGGTAGAAACAGGAGGTCTGGGATGTGCTGGCTCATCATGTTGTTTCCATGTTCCTCCTGTCTTTTCGGAAGAACCAGAAAGCAAATTTCTAGTTTAAAGCCCATCCCATGTGCTGCATTTTATAAGTTATTGTTGCTAAATGATTGGGAACTGTCCATCACCAGCAAGAGAACTTTCGGTTTACTTAAGAAATTGCACGTGTGACAAAGGCAGCCGCTGGAGTGTGGTGGCCGCTGTGAATAGAGGGAGGGAAGGCAATTAGTTGCTGTGTTGTTGGGGCTTTTTACTTGTCAAACTGGAGTCTCGTTGCTTTTGTTATTGCCATGTAAAGGGAAATTGCGGGGTTTTGTTTTGGTATTAAGGCCCTTAAAGATTGCTAGCTGGCACTTTGCACGAGAAGGCCAGATAAATATAGAAAAGGGGGAATGGGTGGTAGTAAGAAAAGAAAATTGTTAGAATTCTCTCTCTGTTGATTATATTCCCTTAAATCTTTCCAAATTCTTGGTGTTGGATTTTTTGTTAAGTATCAGAGGGTAGCCGTGTTAGTCTGGATCTGTAAAAGCAGCAAAGAATCCTGTGGCACCTTATAGACTAACAGATGTTTTGGAGCATGAGCTTTCGTGGGTGAATACCCACTTCCTCAGATGCATGGATTTTTTGTTGTTGTCTTTTTTTTTTAAATCCATATTCATTGCAGATTAAGCCACTGCTTAAAAACATACATCACGAAAATAAACCTGGAGCTATTCAAGGTGTCGCTGCATGAAACAGTGTCTTAATTTAAAAAAATAAAAATAAAAAGCAAACTGTGTGTGAGTCATCATACTATATATAGGGAAATAAATGTTTGCTGCTCTTCTTTCTTCATGTCCACTCCAAAGGTGTAAATCCCACATGATGATGGTAGCTTTCAATATGTGCAGAGTCTTTCTGCATTAACGATCTCATTCACTAAGGATGGTGGGTGATGGTTTTGTAATTGCTGGTGGTTATATCTCCTTTATGGAGTTTGCTTGCAGAGTGGTTAAACTTCAATGCAGCTTAAAAAAATGTAATGAAATTGACCGAAATTACTGTTGGTGAACTGGCCACTGTGGATTGTACTTGCTACTCAGCTCAAATTTAGAATACAGTCCTTGCAACTATCCATCTTAGGTGACTATGTATCGGGCAATAATAGTCTATTTGGCGAATTTACAAGATGTCGGGAGACTGTCACTGTTGTTCATTTCACTGATGATATATGGGAATCCTTTTGGTCCTTGCTCAGGGGCAGCTTGTGAAAATACAATAGCTGTGGTGAACTTCTTTAGACGCTGAAACTCCAGCAGTACGGAAAGCTCCTCTTGCATTTGTCTTCTACAGTGGGGGTCAGTTTCAAAAAAATCTCTAACACTGGAAGGAGGGAAAGGGACGAGAGCTAATAGCAAGGACCTATAAAGTGTCATTTTTGTGTTACAGTGACAAGAAAATATAGTTTTTTATTTCATAGCTCTCGCCCTAAGAAATTTATTTTGAGGGATATGACAATCTTGTAGATAAAGTGACTGCTTGCTACACTTAGCTGATCATGCTCCCTCACGACCAGCCGTTGTTTCCTCGCTTCACTTAGTGGTACCTGTACAACCTGAGCTGTAGTAACATTGTCATTGATTTCCAAGGTAACTGCTTTTTTAGCTGTCCTTAGCAGGCATACCTGAGCAGGAAAATGAGTCTTCCCCTCCACAACCCCCCTCCCTGGCAGGATGGTGAAGTGGTATATTAGAAAATAGAGGAGGTTTTTCTAAATTTTGATATCCACAGCCGACAATTTAGAAATAAGACACTTTTCGCAGCCAACATGACAGTGGATTTTGAGCATTCAGAAAGCACCAGGCCAAAAAACTGGAGACGTCTTGATCTTTTAAGACAGCTTTTCCAGTACTTTAAGTGAAAGGGTGGGGGGAGGGAAAGAAAAAAAGAGAGAGAAAAGCTGCAAGGAAAATAATACAAAGCCGGCACAACTGGCATCTAGACAGTGAAGAAAAAAGTTTTTGAGGTTAAGAGAAGGGAAGACAAAGCTGTTATGTACCCGAGGGATGCAATTTTAGTGGGAATGGAAGATTTGAGTGGTAAAGGAGGAGCGCTTGCCTCTGGGTTCTCTCTATTCCAGCAGTTCGGCTGCTGGCATCTCAATTTGAATTGCTGGGTGAGTAGCACTTCTTTGCGTGTGCGCGCTTTTCAGTCTTGACCACTGAACTTCTTATGTGACTCTTTTTTTTTTTATTCTGGTCCGTGCGAGGAGAAAAAAGATAAAGCAGGCATCTCAAGCTGTGACCTTTGTTAGATACTTTTTTTACAGTGAGCGTTTTTTTAAGGGGTGGTGGTAGCATGACTTTTCAGTGACACTTTGTAATGCTGTAATAGTTGCAAAACAATGTGAAGCAAAGCTCTGTCCACATACAAAGCTGTGCAATAATCCAAAGATGATCTGAGGGTTGTCCTGTGTCCCCCCCCCTCCATTTTTGTTTTGTGTTTTGGAAAGGGAGAAAATTACTTTTCTCTTTTTTGGGGAGAGGAGGTTAGTGTGTGTGTGTGTGTGTGTGTGTGTGTGTGTGTGTTATAAGCTATTGAACAATGTTTAACAACAAGGGGAAAGTATGAATGTATTACGTGTATATTATATACGCAGTAAGATATTCACACGGGTAATATGACTTCACCCTATATCTCTCATTTAATTTTTTTTTCGTGTTTTTAGTTCAAAGCTTTCAGGAATTCTGTCTTGTTATTTCTTTTCCTGAGAACCCTGAATGTGAAAATTCTTTGTTTTTAAGGGAAAAGGTTGATTTGAAGCCTGGCAGGTGTATAACAATTAGGAGTTTTGGAAATGACATTATTGAACACTTGAGGTATAAAAATGAGCCTAAATTTCTTTGGAAAGCATTAAAACTATTTGTGTAGTGGTTTTTAATCCCTTGTTTTTGTTGTATTTGTAAAAGGCATTTACATTTTATAGGAAGGGATTCTTCGAAAACATAGCCCGGGTGTGTAAGATGCGCATTTTAGGAAGTCCTTATAGAAATGATTCTTCACTCAGTGATGAAAGAAGAAACTTGTTTTTGTTGAACTATAAAACAGAGTAGAATGTGCCTTGCTGCAGTGTTTCTATATTCATAATCAAAAGAACTCCATCAGTTGTTTTCTCATATTATTATATATTATGAAAAGTACACCAGCCAATTTAACCAGTTGTATGTTCTCCTTAATTATACATGAGAGAGAGAAATTATACAGTTAGTGTTTTTAGAAAGCAGCCCAGTTTCACAGGAAGTTTTCTTTTCCTGTCTGCTGTATTGTCACTATCTTTAGGAAGAGGGAGTTATTTTATGCCTTTGGAGTAGAGGCGGTGATGACTTGCCCTTGATAGTGGATTTATTGCCTTTTCTTCTACAAAGTCTTGATGTAGTTAAGTGTTGTAAAGGTGTATATTCTCTTCCAGTGGTGAAAATGATAGTTATTCATATCTTTCTTCTTTCACAACACAATTTCTGTGAGACTAGTGAAAAAGCCCTTTGGCTTGTATTTTTAGGGAAAGCTCTCATTGGGGTTTGGGCGAAAGGCCTGAGAGTTCTTTATAAATTAATTTCTTTCCTTCTACGATATTTTAGTGTGTGTTCAAATTCTAACATACTTGACCCAACGCACATTTATGTAACCATTTAGTGTCTTAACAATAATTGATCGGAGCTTAATTTCAGGCCATTTTTATGACTCCTTTGTTTTCTTGCATTGCGTAAAATTTTTAGCACATAAGCAATGATCACAGTTAAAAATGGAAGTGTTTTGAAGATGAAGTTTTGTCACTTGGTACAGTCAGATATTATCATTAAATAATGCTGTATGTTGGGTCCACAGTGCAGTACATCATGATCTGTGAATTCTGTATTTTGAAAGAAATGTGACGTCACATTTATTTAACTCATCTTTATCTGCATTAATGCTTTAATCATTTTGGTATTACTGAAATAGTCAAAAATGCATAAGGATATATACACAAGTCCTTCCTTTTATTTTAAGAAAGTTACTGGGCTTTTTAAGATAAAACCTACATTCTGGCTGTCGCTTTAGATACAAGTATGATCTCTATACAAAATCAATGTAGTGATTTCTCCTGCAGCATATGCCTAGTGCTGAAATATGTGTGATTTATATGTAAGAGCTGAAACTCCATATGATGTGGCAGTTACAGAGACACAGTACTATGCAGTGGGTAAAAGCTTAATCACTGTACTGTTGGAACTGTTATGTTAAAAGTTATTCGTGCTAAGTAAATTGACATAAGGTAGTTGCATGATCACCCATTTGTGCAGTCCCTTCTACCTCCTCCCCACCTTTTCTGAATTCTGATCCATAGATTTCTTTTCTCTCCCCTTCTCATCCTTAAATTAGGATCTGTGTTTTTCTTCTCTTATGCCTGTTTCAATTTCATTAGCCTCTGTGATTCACATTTCCTCCTGTTCTGGCCCTTATGCTATTCCTTTTCTTTGCTCACCGTTAAAGTGGATCGTGTCTGTTCGGGAATCAACTACGGTATTTGAAAAGGGTGAAGAATATTTGCCAAGTTGGGAAAGGAACAATGTATCCTCTTTCTCTCATGCTAAGATACAAGAAATGGTCTTTGGTTTAAAGGTTTTTAATATTCTCCGCTGCCTCAAACTTCAGGAAACCAAGCATCTAGCCAGTGGCGCTCATATTGGAAATATTCTTGTTTACCTAATTGGTTCTAATTTTGTAATGCAGTAACATAATGGTAAGAGAATTCTGGATTTGTGTTGGCCACGACTCACTTACACGGGGGGGCTGATTTGTTCAAATGTTGTAAAGATTTGGTAGAAGAAATGCAACCGAAAGCTTTCTCTTCTATTGATAAAAAATTGATAATGAACGAGGCAAAAATTGACTTTCATAAACTTTATGGGAAGCAGTTTTTGAAGGACCTCTAAAGATTCTACTCTCTGTCTGAACAGGCACTTTTCTCTTCTGACCTGGCATTACTGTAACTTCACATGGCCCAGGAACTATAGCACTCTTTACCTTTTAAAAGCCCAAATATCATTTTTTCACTCTCATTTTTTTTAACTTCTGCGAAAGGAAAATTAGCATCCCAGCCATCTTTAAAAGCGAGATCAGCGCTACAGTTCTTTTTTATTAATAATAATAATAATAATAATAAAAATAAAAAGGCTTTGTTAATATTTTAAATTGTTCTGTATAATACATAACAAGCAGTAGGTAGGCATGCAAGGTAGCCAGTTTGTAATTGTCACCAGTTTGGTTTCCTTTTTGCGAATTTAAGTGGAAATTTCCTGCGAATCTTAGAGTCCCCCTCCCCCCACACCTTCCTTTCAATGCCTCTTCCTATAGGTAGAATGCAGAAAATGTTGAGTGTGGAGGGGTTAGTGAACATGTGATGTTTCAAAACTCAGAGAGGAGTTCAAAAGGAAAAAAGAATTCACTTTTCTTAAGTGACTTGCGGAGCGTTACAAGCCAGGAAGCTGTCTTTGTGTTTGTTTGAGAAATTCGGGTAGGCCAGATTTTGGAAAGCTGGCTGGTTTGTGCTATAGCAGGTAGGCCCTTGTTTGTTAGAATAATTGTGCAGCTCCGAAGAAGCCATTGAAAGAGAGAGAGAGAGAGAGAGGAAGCAGTTAGAAGTGCAAGAGTGTTTGTGGTTTGGGGGGGAAGGGGGTTGTTAGGGGGTTGGGTTTTGTCAAGCACTGTCTGTGGGGGGTATTGTTGCCTGTGCTTCTGTCATCATTTGTGTGAAGGAAGAAAATGAACCTTTTTTAGTAGGGAGAGTTCTGATTATCAATAGAGGCCTTGTCCTCTGTTACAATAGGCAGTTAGCTTAGGGCAGGACCTTAGGCAGAAATGAGCTACGTTAAACTGCGAAAGGGCTCAGGCAACTGTATTTGCTATAATGGGGCAAGGGGAAGTAGATTTCAGGAACAAATGCTTAGTCAGGTGTGAAAACATTCTTAAAAAAAAAAAAAGAGAAACATTCCAAGTCCAGTTAGTAGCCTAAGCAGAATTGACTTAAATCTTTATTCCTAAAGGAAATTCTCCATCTGTGTTGTTTTTTGGTTTTTTTTTTAATCTTAGTTTAGTGTGTGTGTGTGTGTGTGTGTGTGTGTGTGTGTTTTGTTTTGTTTTGTTTGAAATCAGTCTGAATTATTGATGTTAAGGCACTTTGGGTTTGATGTTACCTTGTGAAAGTTAACAGTGCCCAGCAAGAGCTGTTACTTGATCATTTTGAAGAAGATGGGGAAGAAGGCAGTAGCAGTTGTCTACAGGTGGTCTGATTTGTTGGGCATGCTGAAATCCTGGGAGAATTTTTCTGTTGATCTAGTTTCCTGATAAAAAGATTCACCCTTGTGTAAGACCAATCAGAGATCAACCTTCAGAAAAGACAGTTCTTTACTCTTTAACTGGCTCTCTGCAGCTGTTAACTTCTGTTAATGTTTTACTGGTTGCAATCAGCATAGCTATAACAGCAGCACCTGGAGAACACTCAGGCAACCAGGTATACACCTATTTTTGATGTAAACTGGTCCTGAATAAGTACCCTTAGCTGGCGGAGAGAGAGCAGTCCCTGGGAGGGCCACGTAATTCAAGACCACTGTAGATCTTCTGCATCCACCCTGGCGGAGGGGAGAAGACTGACAAACCCTCTTCTGTGCTGCTTTTGTTTTATTGTACTAGGCTCATAAAGGCACTTTCAGACCCCATCTTTCTTCTGCAGAAAGGGAAAGCAATAGGGGACTATTGAAAAGGAGGACATGGCAAAAAAGACAGGCAGAGATATAGCTCCATTTGTTTTCACTATCTGTTGATTAATAGGTTTAGAGGTGAATGGCAAGCTTTCATTCCTCTTAGGTCACCCATAGTGGAGGAAGAGTGGGGGGTCTTGGATATAAGTGCCTAATCAATCTTTCACTTGCCACGTTCCAAATTGTGAACACTATAGGGGGTGAGTAGGAGTGTCTAGGATGGTGGCAGAACATCTCCTGCAGGCTAGCAGAACTTGATGCTTAAAGAACACTTGAAAGGTTAGGGGTCAGCCAAGGGGGTCTTTCCCCACGCTGGAGTCACAGGAACTGTGTGTATAGAACGGGAAGGTTTTAAGCTTTGCTTCTTGCAAAAAGCCCCTTTTGCCCTCCATCGTTAGCTATTCAATGTATAATTACGGGTATTGACTAAGAAAACAAGGGAGATTCAAGGTTAGGGTGCCTGGCTTGGTAGTTAAGCCAAGAAAGGCTTCTGCATCAAACAATGTAACAGCTACAATCCAAGTTCCTTAGTGTCTTAAGGAATTTTCTGTGTTTTTGTATTTTTTGTGTATCCGTTTTTACAGATGCCATATTAACTTGGCACAATAGATTTCCTGTTTTCTGTGCTACACTTATCTCTGTGTTCATGTTAACATTACTTTGAATATATACCAAGTTTTAATCACCTGAGTCAAACTATGCCCTGATATACAGGAATTACAGTAACAGAAACTTCCTATGATACATTTTTATTTTCGCATCTCCAGTAAAATGAACAAAGTGTGATTATTATGTTCTCAGTCGCACAGGCAAGGATTAGAGGGCTGGGTGTTTTTAGTGACTGAGGAGCTATTAATCATTATACAGCTTATATTAGCTTCTTCAGTAGATTGAAAATATTAATTGGAGGGCTGTGTTACCTTCATGGCAGACGGTTCTACACACATATATAGCTCTTTCATTTTAATGTCGTTACCATGCAGCAAAGACTAATGCACAGTGATTTCACACGCAATTACCAGCAAGTTTCACCGAAATTATTCAGATTATTTTGGGGGTCACCTGTCGGCATTTAATGCACACCCATTTTAACATCCCCACACCCTGCATGTCTCCCCAATCCACTTCAGTCCACAATTCAGCTTTGCTTTTTAATACTGAAGGTTCAGTTATGGTTTGAGTCATCTTTGGTTATGCATTTCCAAAACCATTATCAGATTCCTGTGTAGAGATTAAGTTGTTGATTCCATGTGGGTCTGATTTCATCTTTCCTGCATCAGGCATAGCCAGTCAAGAAAAACAAACTTGTGATGTAATTTGTATTTTGTCCTCTTCCCCCCTTCGATCCAAAGCACTAAATACCTTGTTTCAGAAGAACGGGGGAGGAGGGGCTTCATAGCAGGGTCCTTGGAACGCTGTAGATGTGTATTTTGGGTTTGGGGTTTTTTTCCTGCTGTTGCATACATTGTTGCTAATCTGTGTGTAGTGGTACAGCTCCACTTTTCACATGTGTCATACCATGAATGGGATGTTTAAAGTTGCTGTTTGTTTCCAGAAAAAAAAATCCTTTTATCTTATATCTTAAACTCTCCTGGGCAAAGTAGTAGAAAATACACTAGAGAGAGCAATCATGCATTGTCAAGAGGGGATGGGCTAAAATGATCTAGTAGGTCTTTACTATCTGTAACTTTTATGATACACCTGGTTATAGCCATTGGGGAGTGTTAGGGACAGCACTTGTGACTCAGGAAAGGCTCCCATTGAATTCAACGAGAGAAGCAAGTTCAACATTAAACCTGCCCTGGCCCACAAACATAATCCTGTCTTGTGCTGTTTTTCAAGGACGCTTATTTAATATAGTTCAGTAATGTTGCTTTTTAATTAAGGCTAGCTTGTTTAGTTGGTTTATGCATAACTGGCAGTTCTTCTAAACCATTCATCCCTTCCTCTTGCAAATTATTGGCTATCTTCACACTGAGGCAAGACCCCTCCCCCTTCTTTTTTGATCTGCTAAATTCAGAATATTAAATATAATACAAATGCAGAGAAATCTAGGTTGGCTGTAGTGTAGTGATACAGTTCCGACGTTACTTGAAGACAGACGCTGATTGGTGGTGGTTGGTTTGTTTTTTATTTTTTATTTTATTTTATTTTTTTTTTGCCTTGTTTAAGATGCAAGTGTAATTTCCCCATCCTCCCCAAATCCACTCCTCCCTGTCCCCGGCCTCCTCCAGCATGATCACTGGGCTGGGAAGAGCCAAAGGCCCAGATTCTATAAACCCATACTCGCATGAGTCGTCCCTTTGACTTAAGAGGGACCTAGTTGCATGAATGAAATCTGTTCACCTGAGGAAAGGTTTGCAGGCTAAGGCTCTGACTTCTGTTCTTTGTTGGCAAGGTGTTAAGTAAAATGATAATTTGTCTCTTCATGCTTGACTCACGTCATTTTGCAGCGGTGTTGCATGGGCTCTTGGAACATCAAAGCAGTGGGTGGTGGTTTCACATAGTTTACATGCACTGTCAGAGCCAGGCCACCACAGGGGCTGATAAGTATGCAAAGCCAACGTTCTTCTATTTTTTGTCAGTTTGTCTGACCCTCCAAAGTTGTTTCTTCAGTAATTTTTTTTTTAAATTAATCAGCTTGGGTTGTTTAGTGGTTTCTATCAAAAAATTAACCTTCTGTAAAAGCCATACCTTATTTTGATAGCATACTGGGATCTGGCTGAATGCTTTTTACAACCTGTTATCTAGCAGTGCCCTTCCAGTTGCTCCTCTGTGCCACTCTTACCAGCCGCACCACGTGTTACCCAAAGATAAAGATTCACAAATCTCTTGGCCAGTGATTCCCTCTTGTCAGGAATTATAATTCTTTGTGATCCATAGTTTTCAGACGGTTGCTTTGCACAAAATGGCACATGGTGCTGCATGGAGAAGCCCGGTAGTTTGGACAATATCTGTCTCTTTGGACAATACCTAATATGACTTATTTGGCCAAAGTTTTCAGTATTGCCAAACTTTCCCAGGATAGTTCACTCTTAAGAACACAGAAATTTGTTAGGCTTTTTCAATTGACTTTTTTCACATAAGGGGCCAAATCCAGCCCTTGGATGCCCTGGCATAAAAGCACAGTAATTGTTGTGGTCAGCAGTGTAGTCTGTATGACAAGCCTATGATCCTGCGAGCACAATACACTGGAATTGGCAGCACTGGATTTCACATACTAGCCATGATCTGTGTCACACAGCTACTATTTGGCGTGTGCCACTGCGTGAAGAGATTAAAAAATTAATAAAAACAAAGCAAAGGTTATGGAAAATAGCTCACAAATTATCATTTGAATCTGTCCCCAATAGAATATAACATTATACATTAACCTGCATTTGAGAGGCGTTGTACTTTTCAAAAATTCAGTATGCTTTTTTCCCCTCCTCCTGTAGAAAGTATCACCCTTTAACAAAAGTTGGGAATAAAAATAGATGTGCTTTTAAGAGATGCACAAAATGATCAGACTGAGCTCAAGTAATATTTTGTTTAATACAGCGCTGGGGAAAAATATCTGCTTGACAACTTGTACCGGCAAGTTTCAGTCCTCTGAATTCTAGTGCCCTTCAGGAAAGGGGATTAGAATGAAAACACTGACAGACCCTGAACTGTAGTGGCGCTAGTGGGCGCTGCTGGAGTATCACTTCTTTCTTTTAATGTGGTTCCTTTTACTTGATGTTAATGCAAGCTGTTCCTTACTTAAAGTAATAAAAGGAAATGAAGACACATTCTAAAATGAAACTTGACTCTAATCCATTCATCATCTAATACTAGCCTCTTTATCTTTGCTGGTACCTAATCTGGTTAAATGTCCCTGTTGTAGGATTTTAGTGAAAATCCTCTGTGGGGAATAGGGTTTTTTGCAATTGGATTACTTGCAATAAATGGTCCAGTAGTTCACTTGTTTCAGCTTAATTTTTTCTTTGTGATCTTGTAAGGGTAAGTTACAGTTCAACCTACTCTTTCTTTCTCTCTGTATTTCTTTCTTCAGGAAAAAAAGAGAGAGAATAATTTTGCCACTTATGAAAACATAAGAAAAATCTCATGATATATACCTGCATGACTTCTGTGGATTTTATTTCTTTTTGGCCAAGTGACTTTTTCATTTCAACTTCTGTATCTACATTCCTGCCGTTATTTGAAAATCTGCATGTTTTAGTAGCACAATTCATCAGTATCCAGTTAACTGATTAGTGCTATCTGTTGAATTGATAATTAATCAGGTCTCTTATAATATGCATAAAATATGCAGGTGTTCATCTGGCAGTTTAGTGCTGCCAGATGAAGGGAATACTCCAAAATTATGAGGACTTTTTATGCAGCCTCTTTATAAAAAAGTGTAAAATGTAGACTGGTAGCTGGGAGAGAAGAGAGAGACCTTCAGGTCACTAAGCATTTGGGTCTCTTGCTAATTAAACTGGGGGACTCCATCAGCAGCTCACTGAAGAGCTTGCATGCATCACAGAGGTGAAGCTTGAGGAGTCGTAAGAAAAAAATCTACTACCCCATAGGGAGCACAAAGGGTCAAAGAGAATAAAGAAAGATTCTTACCCATTTACTTGTGAACAGGATGGGGGGGGGTGAAATTGCCCCAGAAACACGGAGGGAAAACATAAGAATCATGTTACAACTCTTGTCAATATACATTTCTTTAGATAATTCCAAAGACTTTAGGGAGGATGAGTGTGCAGCATTGTTAACAAAGGGTGTTCCCCTACATCCTCTTTTTCTTTTGACAGTCTAACAAAGTGCCAGTTGTGCAGCACCCACACCATGTACACCCTCTCACACCGCTTATCACGTACAGCAATGAGCATTTCACACCAGGAAACCCTCCTCCACATTTACCAGCCGACGTAGATCCAAAAACAGGTAGGTGGGGAGTCTGGTTGTGAGAGGGTTGGAGAAAGTCTCTGTGGTTTGTTTTGAGGGGTGAATTTCCCATGCTGCAGTGGCAAATGGTTGTGAAATATACTGAGAGAATCCAATTTGCTTTTGAATCATTCTCCTAAATTAGTGACGCTTTAGATCTAAACCTGTTGGGCTAAGTTTTCATAAAAAGCCCAAGAAGCTGCACATGGAACGCTGGGCCTTCACTCATCTAAGCCAGTATTTCTGTGCAGCAGAGGTGGAACAAATACACATTTCGATCTCTGCCTGATTTGCCGGCGCAACCCAAGGAGTTAAACATGTTCATTCTGTGATCTGCACTTACAAAATTGCAGCTGGAATTTTAAAGGTGGTAGGTCGCAGTCAGTTTCAAAATGAATCTCTCTGATTCCCCAAAACCCATTGTTTCTGTGTCAGAGGTTCAGCCATTTTTCTATTATAATGTTGAATTTCCATCCACCCACGCTGCTTTTGTTCCATCTGCACACTTGCAACTTTTTTTCCCCCAAATGTAAGTCTACCCAAGTCTTAGTTCACCCTGAGAGCAATCTTCTTGAATATAGAGCAATATAAAACCCTGCCTAGATTTACTGGTCTTAGCAGAATAGAATTTACGTGTTATTCTAACTTTAAAAAAGAGAGTCTGTGTTTAACATGTGGCCCCACAGATGTCATATAGGATATGTCTATACTCCAGTTAAACACTCACCGCTGGCCCATGTCAGCTGATTTCGGCCCAGGGGGCTTAGGCCATGGGGCTATAAAACTGCAGTGTAGACATTCGGGGTTGGGCTGGAGCCTGGGTTCTGAGACCCCACAAGGCTGGCAGGTCCCAGAGCCCAGGCTCCAGTCTCAACTCAAACATCTACACTGCAGTTTTACAGCCCCAGAGCCCGCGCCTCACAAGCCGGAGTCAGCTGACCCCGGCCAGCCATGAGTGTTTTACTGCATGTCCTGATACCGATAGTGTCTGTCTTCCTTTCTTCAGCCTCCATAGAGTTCTCAGTGGCAAATGTTTTGTTGTTGTTAATCCAAATCCCTGCTAGTTAATTAGAAGGCAAATTTGAAACAGTGAATACGTGTTAGAGTTTGTCAAAAGAATTGCTCTATCATATGCAGATAAATTATCTAAACCCCAGCTCGTGAATGAACTGGTACACTGTGAGCTGTTGTTCACTTTACACACCGCAGCTGGGGCTTCCTTTTAATTGTACTTAATGCTAACTTTGCATGGCTTAAAAGGAGCCGTCTAGCCATCCCTGTAAAATGAATGGCATAGTCAACCACTCATTTAAATAATGGCAGTACAGGGAATAGCTTTTAAATGGTTATCGTAAAACATATGATTAACGTCTGCAGACTGTTTACTTTTCTTCTGTGAACATTCTTTCAAGTGTGCAAATAGCTCACTGTATGGTTAAAGCTCAGTTAATCTGTTTGGTTTTTGTAATGGAGAAAATGCAGCGTCTGCATGAAAATGTCACACAGGGAGATTTAATTTAGAGATTAAAAGCTTCCTGGGTGATTTAAAAAAAATAATTTTCAGCCATGAATGCAGTGCCCCTTCCTTTTAATGCTCTCTGTTTTAATTCTGCTTCTGCCGTACTATTTGAAGGTCCCAGTCCTGTAACCATTACCTGCAGAAGTCCCATTGACTCCAAAGGTAAGGGTTGCAAGATCAGACCTTATATTTGGAGCTGAATTCCTTTAGCTGTGAATATGCACGGCAACAGGACTAAAATATCCCCACACCTCTTCTTTTTATCAAGCACTATCAGGACTCTGTCTTCTCACCTTCAAGATTTTAGGGTAGAGTGGAGACACAAAACCGAATGCCTCATGCTCACTCAAAAGTGGGGACCGCTTAGAAGTATAATGGTTTATTTTGGAAGTTTACTCGGAATGGGGCACAAGGAGGGGTGTGGCTGGGGGCTCCATCCTTTCAGGCCTCTCAGAGAAAAATCCTGAGTGATTGTGGGAGGAGACCGTCTTTTTTGTTCTATTTGTACAGCACCTAGCCCAGTGAGGTCTGGGTCTCTGATGGGACTGTTGGGACTATTGTAATACAAATAGTAATGGTCTTTGGTGGCAGGGTCAAGAGGATCAAACCTCCCCTGTTGTTTGATGAATCTCATTTACTTACACTATAAAGTGGCCCATTCTGGCAAGTGCAGGTTAAGGCAGTGGGCCAATTGTTGGAACTAGTAACCAAAATCACTAGCATAACCATGGCATAGAAACCTACATGTTTTTTCTACCCTCTTTTATTTCCTTTCCTGACCCAATATTTATGCCATTTCACTTTCCTCTTCCCTAGGAATTCCAAGGCCTCCGCATCCTCCGGATATATCTCCGTATTATCCGTTATCACCAGGCACTGTAGGGCAAATCCCCCATCCGCTAGGATGGTTAGTACCACAGTAAGGAGTTCCATTTTTTATTTCCATTTTGGGTTTTTGACATGTCTAATTTTTAATGTAAAAATAAGTGTGTATATGTACTGAGATAACTGTATTTGCCAGCTGCCACTTTATGATGTGGGTGAATTGATAACTGCTCAATTAAGATTAAATAAACCTGGGGCTCTGATACCAAGTCATATGGTAGTAAGCAAACATGCGCACTCAGGCATCACTACACATACATATTGTCTTTATCCAGCCGATGGCCCGTGAGGCATAAATTCGTAGCCCCTCTGTTAAAACACTTTATAAATACATCTTTGCTGGATGTCTCATTTTTCACAGTCCCTGAGTTTGATTTTGTGGTGGCTGATGATGGTTTCAGTGGTGTGGGTTTTTTTTAAATGTCGTCACCATTAATGTAACTCTGTAATTACAACTGCATTGCTCTTCTACACTATGAGTCCCTGTTTTCCATGTGGGGATGGGCAGAGTTTATGTTGGCTGGCGAAATGGATGACATCTGGTTGAAAAGGTAGCAACTTAGGAGTGAATTTTTATTAAAGACAAGAAAAATGAATTAGTTCAGATTAAAGATGGCCAAAAAAAACCCAAAACTCACCCACGGGGAATGTCCATTTGTTTATTTTTTGCACATGTAGAACTTGTAGGGAATGGGAGTCCCTCAGATAAAATGCTGTGAGTCATTGGTACCTGCTGCCTCTATGTTGCCATCTCTGAAATGGGTTTATAATACCTCCTTGCCCACAGTTTAGTTGATTATTGTTTGTAAAGTGCACTGAGGTCCTGGAAGAAAAGGATCTCTGCATTACAGTATAATTTTTTATTGCCATAAGATGTGTTATTCACATATAAAGGATATTTCAGGCCTCACTGATATTGGGAATCTCAGGCTGAGTTTCCCAAGGACATGAGTGCTGCATTATACGCTAGGTTATTTGCTCTAGCCACATTGGATGAAGTTCACTTGTCTTTGAGGAAATGGGATATATATATAAGGAACCGAGTAAGGGGTAGAGGCCATAAAATTCATACGTACACCCAGACCTGAGGACATGAATTGCGGGTGGAGTGTAGTCCTTCCATGATCTCTATACCAGCTATGAGGAGTCCCTGGTCACTGGATATGCATATGTGGATTCAGTGATCCCTCCTGAGAAGCCCACATGAGCGGTTGTTTCACACACTTCCCCTCCTCACAGGGTTATGGTGCTTGGTGCTTACAGGGCATGAAGGGGTCTTCACACTATAAAGAAGAGTGGTTGAAGTTCACCCTTGTGCTGGCCCTGTCCAAAGGGGTGAATTTCACCAGAAATGACAGCTCTAGCAGAAACAGAAACACAAGGCATTGTTCTGTCTAAACGAAATCCCTTTTATGTATGTGGCAATTTCTCTCTTGCTCAATAAGCCAGCTTACCTTTAGGATGCAGGCCCCACACTTGTATGCACTGGTCTTTTTTCTCACAGTGGCTAGTCCATCCAACCTGTATTGTTCTCAGGCATCACCTGAGTCTTGTGAAATAGTTGTTTATTTTAATGGAAGAGGTTTGTACAATAAAGAAGATGACACTCCTGACATATAAAATAAATACACTCAGCTTGTGACCGTATACTGAAAAAGTTAAAGTGAGGGAGTAATGGATAGAAGTCCCCTCATCTCTTAGCCATGGCCAGGTGTCCCTTTTTTCTCCTTTCCAGTGGAGCCTTATTGTGTCTTGGCATTTTGTGGACGTACAGGTCACCTTTGGGCATTAGATCATGTCTGCCATATGCAGGTGCTTATAATCACAGGATGTGGTGGCCAGTTTCCTAATGCACGTGGAAACACTCACCTGCATGTCAGGTAGGAGGCTTGCAACCCAAATCTTCAATTTACACCTCTGTATTTGTTTAGCTACTCACAATTTTTACATTATTTTTGTGGGATCTTTGTTGTGAGTTGATACCAATAATCCCATCATTTAAAAAACCAAATCCTTTTTTAGTTTAAACAATAATACAAACATCCAGCAAAGGTAGATAAGGGTTTTTATTTTAACTGCTCTACCTTTTTTGTTTCACAATCAGCTACTGGACCCACCTATCCTAAACTGGCCTGGTTATCTCAAATGGGTTATGCTTAAAAAACAAAACAAAATAAGTATCCTACCAGCAGAGCTGATATCTATTTGAAGGACAGATAAAAAGAACTAGCCAGCACAGACAAATCTCAATCAGAAAAAGTTGTGTGTCTTTCATGAGGATGCTGTTTTGCATGTTGCTGTATTTTTTAATTATTGTAATGAGGTGTGATTGTCTACTGGTTACCCACAATACTTCTTGGGGACTCTCCCCCGGTAACTCTTGTCAACACTTGTTAATCTGACAAAAGGCTACAAATTAAGCTCTGTTAATTTAATGTTTTCTCACCGAGATCTAAATACCGAAAGAGGCCCAAAGCGCAACTGAAGTCCTTTGATTCACTGTACTTTATTTTGGTATAAATTTACATTCATTATTGTTTTCCTTTGGATGTGTAGCCCTCAATTAGTGTGATGGCTCCATTAAAGCAAGCGAGACTTCGCCTTTAATTATTACAACAAAACACCTAGTTTCAGCTTGGGGAGAGGGTCTCTATTGACATAAGCAGAGGTTATAAAATTTAATTAGCCATTCCTATCAGATTTATGGCATTCAAATTGTTCTGTGTTTCTTTCCTTTGATCCTTGCTGTACAATCCCCAAGATTTTTGTTCTGATCAAATGAGAATAAAGCTTACTGTGCAGAGAGAAGGTGTTTTTTTTTAAACCTTTTTTCTTTCTCTCACTATTTTTTCCCCTTCTTCTTTCCAGGCAAGGTCAACCAGTTTACCCAATCACAACAGGGGGATTCCGGCATCCCTACCCAACAGCTCTGACTGTCAATGCTTCCATGTCAAGGTGAGTTCAAAGTACTGAGGTCCTGAATCAAGGGCAAATGTAACTCCTCTTAACATTCTCTGTAGAGAAGTGTGTTTCATCTAGAAAATGCATTTCTGGAAGCATTTAGTTAAGCAGTCATTTCCAGTTTGCAAAAAACAGAATTGTCCCATCTGATGAGAGAGGGAGTCACAACACAGCCATTGAACTTCAAAGTTTGGGAGGCAGAGACTGTGTTTTTTGAAGCCAACTAATTGAAAAATATAGTAGTCCATGACATTGAAAAAGCAAGGAGAAGTCCTGACATGTTTTGCTTTCTCAGTGGCTATCATCCAGAGCAGTGCTCTGTGTAAGAAAGGGGAGGGTGTGGGTGTATTATTGTTATTCAGGCTGAGTTGGAAGGAAGGTTATTGTGCTTTTTCCCCATTCCAGAGCTCAAAACACTAGTAGTCAACATAAAAGTATCTCCCTGACCCTCTAAAGCTTTAGAAGTATATACTTCTCCCCCTCCCTATCTCCAATTAATTCCAGCTAATTTTCCAGGGGCTGCTAGTTTTATTTACAAACTGGTTGGCAGCACTATGTTTAAGTAATCACTAATTGCTCCTAATGATAGTTTTATTTTCTGTTCATCTGATTTTCAGTCTGGTTAATTAAATCGGTGGAGGTTTAGACTTTCCTGATGGGCTGAAACAGCTAATCCATTTTGATGATGGCACATAATTAAATTAGCATGCATTACATAGCAACGTTCTACATCTCTTTCCCTCGCTTGCCCCTCGCCTACGTCTCTGCAGTTAATACATGCAGGTTACAGTACAGAGGAAGATTTGAGTAGAGAATGGTAACTCCTACCTTAAGTAACAGAAACCTGTAGCCAGGGCTGGAGAGTGAGTGGGGAAACACTCGGTGTGTGTTAAAGAAATAAATAAACTTGATAACAGAACGTTCACTTGTTGATACAGTGGATAAAAAGAGACGCCTGAAAACCTAAATTTGTATAAAAGGGCCCAGTGCAGCTAGAGATCCAGGGCTGGGGAAAAGCTGCAAATTAAGTGACAATTCCCATTTAGTCTTTAAAATATGTACAAAAGATTTGAAGGTGTGAGGTGAGGCAAAGTAGAGCTTGGTTCAGTTTAATTATTATTAGTGAGGCTAGTTTCTTTCGTTCTTTTGAGGGGATGCTATATTCCCAAGACAGGCCTTATGAAAGGTAGCTAGTTAAAAAGAGTATACAGCAAATTAAATACATTATTGTGGTAATGGGACTACAGAAGTACAGGTCTATTATACTTATGGCAGTTATAGGAAATGTAGGATCCTTGCCCTGTTCTAGCACATCCTTTGATATTCATTCCATTCAGCAGCAGGGCCAGGACTTCTCAGAATTAAGTGATGGGTCATTATACTTTAAACACCATGGAGAAGCCTAGATTGGCAATTAAACAGCACTTGCTGACACTCGCTTGTGCCACCCTGTGACCCCCTTTAGATTGAGATGTTGGAGCTCGGGGCCCTCAGCCTGCTAAATTGGTAGCAGGCACTTCTCCTGACGAGGGCTGGCTCTGAAATCTGCCAGCTTCAAAGGGAGCAAGATCATGTATAAACCATAATGTGGGTGCACCGTAGCTCAAAAAATAAGGCAGGAATAGATGAAATGTTACAAGTGCAAGGGGGAAATGAGAGAATAATGACAAATCTAATGCAACTCAAAGCAGAATTGTTGCACAGAAAAATGCATCCCACTGCTTGTGCATAAAATCAAGGCAGGCAGATGACATCCAGTTAACAGAAACATGTCAACAGTGAAGTAAAGTGAGAGTGAGTAAGAGAGAAGCCCCTGAGACAGCCAGGAACAAAAAATTAGTTGTCCTTAACAAGTTAAGGCTCATCATTATATTCTGGCTTGGAGCCATAAAAGCAGACAGGGGTATATAATGAGCTGCTTAGAATTTTTAGGATGTTTATTGCAATTCATGGAATCTTGTCTAAAGAAAGGAATTTCTCAGGCAAAGGTGTGTGTACTGCGGGGGGCGGGGAGGGGTGTTTGTATATGCATGCACACGCACACACACCGTCTTCTTTTTATCTGCATTTATATTACACGCATGTGTACAGACATATATAGATACTGAAAAGTATGTATAGACACATTTATTCTTTGTTTCGGCCCAGAAACTTCTTTGTATTTTACCCAGTATGGGTAATCCCTATGGAGAGACCATCTTAAAATGTGTAGTTAGGCACATGGTTTCTCACACACCATGAAA
Source organism: Gopherus flavomarginatus (assembly GCF_025201925.1). Taxonomy (NCBI): domain Eukaryota; kingdom Metazoa; phylum Chordata; order Testudines; family Testudinidae; genus Gopherus; species Gopherus flavomarginatus. The sequence continues at coordinate 129,104,114 of NC_066622.1, read as the reverse complement.
TCCGTGAGAGCGTATATTAAACACATCTGCACACCTCCATAGGTGAGCCATGTGAAGGAGTCTAATGTTTCTCCTCTGAAGCTAGGTAGTTCAGAAAAAAGGCCGCTGTTCCATCATGAACTCACCCACACGTGCCAAGACTCTTCAAGAGGCATGTCATGTCATGACTGTGCTCAGTTCTGGAAACTCTGCAGTACATAGGCACAATGCTAGAAAGGAGTTTTGAATGTGTAATGGAAGCAGCTCTGAAATGTAAGATGTGCCCTCTCTCCGGCTGTAAAAACAGTGGCATATTCCAGTTTATTTTTCTCTCTCTCTCTCTCTCTCTCTCTCTCTCACACACACACACACACACACACACACACACACACACACAGTCTCTTTCTTTGTCTGTCACACCCAGGCTCGCGCACACACACACACACACACACACACACACACACACACACAGAGTCTCTTTCTTTGTCTGTCACACCCAGGCTCGCGTACCCAAAGACCCTAGTCCACATTCTTTCAAAACAGTTTTATAAAGTGTACCCATAATTACCTGCACTGTGATATTGACCTTGCATGCTTATAGTGCTTTTCTGCCCAGAATATCCCCATGGGTCTTTGCCATCTTAATAGTCACACTTAATAATTAAGGACACAGCTATAAATAGTTTATGAAGGGTTAATAAATTATTAATTATTGTTTAATCAGTTGTTAGTGTCCAGGGGTTGCTTATAACTTTCTAATAATGTCCTTATAATACCAACCAGATACCAGAAACACTATTAACTGCAGCGCGATTATCTATTAATCCTTTATTACCCTTTATAAATTATTTATAAATATATCTGTAATACAAAGGGTAACTAACTTGACAAACTGATGGGTAAACAATACACCCACCACTGAAAAGCAGCCACCTCTGAAGTGAAACCCAGCAATAATTTGACAGTGTGCTGTAACACTACACAGCAGTTACACAGTGGCAGTGAAGAATACCTTTTGTAATGGAAATTTCGGGGAAATTTAGTTTTGCAGAATGTAATTACCCAAGTTGGAATTAAGCCAACTGCATAGTTAGCACTCCCCAGCTCTGACCTCTATGCGACTATAAATAAATAACTGAACAGACTTGGGGTATGACCCAAAGCTCATTGAAGTCAATGGGAGGGTTCTCTTGATCTTCTGGGTTTGAATTAGGCCCTTGAATCATACTTTGAAAGCCAAAAACGTAACTAAAAACTTGCAGTACCAAGCTTCAGCTTACTCTCCTTTCCCTAATGCAGCTACACTTTGTATCTGCAGTTTATTAACTCAGAAGGAAGCCATTCTCATTATCAAACAATAACTAGAAGCTCCTGGCAAACACACAACCTCCCTTGGACAGATGCCACTACTAAAGTTTACCTATCAGCAAGTGATTATTCAGTGGTAGTTGCCTGTTGATAGAGGTTGCCACATCTTTGATATGTAGAATATGATGGATGAATTCCTGGCTCCACTGTTAAGTTTTTGCCATTGACTGCAGTGGAGGCAGGATTTCTCCCAATATGTATGTGTTGTATGTACATACACGCATACATATAATTAATGTGCGCGTATACACACACAGTTAAAAGGGCTGGTCCGAAATTTTGAAAACTTTGAAATATCTGTACAAAGTAAGAAAATGGTTACTTCTTAGGTAGATTTTTTTTTTCATTTTTTGACCAGCTCCTATTAAACATTCTGCCAAAAGAAAAGAAAAACCAATATTTTTTTGTAGAAGTTTGGTTTCAACTGAGATTTTCTGACCCGATGTAATATATTGTGTAAGTGGTATGTGTCATTTGTGTGTGTGTATATATATATCTATAGATCTATCATAGTGAGTTTCTCCAATTGTTCTTTGATTATTTTCACTGTTTGTATCCTGTTAGAGCCTACAGGCCCAAGATCGTAGACACTGCATAGACACACAGTGACAGACAGTCCCTTGCAATCTAGGTAGACCACACAGACAAGAGATAGGAGCGGGGAAAATGGCACAGAGAGATGAAGTGACTTACCCATGGTCATATAGCAGCTGAGTAGTGGAAACAGACAGAGAACCACGGTCTGCTGACTCCTGCACCAATGTTTTGTCGACAGTGCTAACCTGTGCAGAGAGAAAGTTCCTTTCCCTGCTCAAATGTTCTGTTCCGCTGCTGCCATCCACCTGCCTTTTCCAGGGCAGGGAGAGAGAGACCTTTTGATGCAAGAGTGGTTGAACAGCCTCCTTGGAGACCCATGCCAATGAGCGCTCTTTGGTACCAACAGTAAAAGTCAAGAATAATAAGCACAGTCTATTCCCTGTCCTCCTCTTCCCCTACCATCAAGGCCAAATCACCTTCCTTTTCTCCACCTCTTTCTGCCTAAGGGCTTGGCTACACTGGAGAGTTGCAGCGCTGGTGGTGGGTTTACAGTGCTGCAACTTAGGAACTGTCCACACCTGCAAGGCACATCCAGCGCTACAACTCCCTGGCTGCAGTGCTGGCTGTACAACTGGTCTGCTTGGGGTGTAACGATTTCAGCGCTGGTGTTGCAGCGCTGCTCATCAAGTGTGGCCACCAAAAGCGCTGTTATTGGCCTCCAGGGTATTAGGAGGTATCCCAGAATGCCTGCTCACAACAAACCGGAAGAATGGCTGAACTCTGTCCGAGCTCCCCCGAGCTGCTTATCTAAAAAACAAACACAGCTCCTGTTTGCTCGATTGAGCAGAGGCAGGCAGGAGAATTGCTTTGGAAGGTTCACAGCTGTTTGTTTGAAGAGAGAAGTCACACGGCAGAGGGGGAGGGGAGAGTCAGTGTTGAGTAGCTGCTTATGTGGTCTGAAGGCTATTTAGGAGTGCATAATTTGCATTTAGTGAATAAGAGAGGGGTAGGGGAAAGGCTTGAAACTTTTAAATTGATTGCAGGTTGGTGATTTGTATGTTCCAGTTCTTAGAACTTGCAAGGCAGGGAGCTGACAGATCCAAAAATCCACTCACTCTCTCTCTCCCCCACGTTCCTCCTCACTCCCCTCTTTTGAAAAGCACGTTGCAGCCACTTGAACGCTGGGATAGCTGCCCACAATGAACCACTCCCAACAGCGCTGCAAATGTGGCCACACTGCAGCGCTGGCAGCTGTCAGTGTGGTCACACTGCAGCGCTTTCCCTACACAGCTGTACGAAGACAGCTGTAACTCCTAGCGCCGTACAACTGTAAGTGTAGCCATACCCTAAGGCCTGAATTCCCTCTCCAAAGCTTTGACCACCTTTGAATTCTCCTCCCTTGTCAGTCGGATCACTCTTCCCACCTCTGCCATCAGACCCAAAACACCTCTTCTTCCTAATGATCCTGAGCTCCACAGGGAAGTAGAAAAAAGTCTGCAAAGCTGTACTGGAAAGTTATTTACCAAAGGGTTGCTCCATGTCCTTCTGTAAATGCAGTATAGAGTATTTAGACAGTGCATTCTTAAAGAATGTATTAATATAGGGTAGAATATTAACTAAAAAATACCATGAAATCTTGTTGTCACATCTCTGATCTTTGCACAGGTTCATATTTAATATAGCAGTCAGTCGTATAGATTGCTGCAGTATCAACATAGATATTTAGCAGGAAAAGTCATTGTATGCACATGGTAGAAGAAAAATCCTATTCTTAACCTATACAATATAGCTACAGAGTACAGCTGTACACATACTACATACATATGGAACTGTCACTCGGCCAAGCTGCTCTCAGAACCCAGGCATTTACATATAGCAAACATCGTTTAGAGAACACACAACTTTGGTTTCTAGCCCATTTTGGGGTTGGAGTTTTTGTAGTGTGTAAAATCCCCCTTGGCCCAAAGGTCTAGGCCTGATTCATGCTGTGAGATCCTATTGTCTTCAGTGAGGTTGCCTGAGAGAAAGTTGGGGTCATGCTTTTTCTTATTTACTATGAAACCTTTTTAGACCGCTGAGTAATAATAATAAAGCTAAATACTCCTCTGAAAGCTTGTTTATTTGTTATCTGTGAGTATGCCTAAAACAGCGTTAGGGTATATATTTTATGGCCCTGATGCTGCAGTTAGATTCACAAAAATGGACCACGTTTCCCTATGGATCCAGCTGTAGGATCGAAGCCTGTGTCTATGTATTTGATGATGTGAATTAGAATAGATATAGTTTCTCTAGATTTTTGTAATTAAAAAAAAAAATTGAGGTATTTTTTTGAGGTTTTGTTTGTTTTTTACATGGGTTTAAGCCTTCCTATGTAAACCTAATGGTTCAAAATTCATTTCATTCCCTGATCTTCCCACCTTCTGGTAAAGCAGTATATCGCAGAGGTTAACCAAACACAAATAAATATATGATTTTGCTCCATCCATAAAATGTGGTTAATGAGGCATGTACAAGGATTGTCAAAAATGCATATAAATCATGGCAGCATGAATATTTTATTTTGCTGTCAATATGCAACAAAAGATGTCATCCTTAATTCTCAACCTGGTTAGGACTATAAAAATTGGTTCACTAGTTGCCACTGGTAATTTTACAACAAAGCAATGGACTGCTGCTTTCCCTGCAAGTAGCTGAAATTCCACTTTTCCATCCAAGTTCGTCAGCTGAACTTGCCTTTGTTAAAGACATTAAAAATCATAATGTCTCATGTCAGTAATGATAATGAAGGGGAAGATTGGTTTTAATGACATTAGAAGAATCATTATGTTTAATTTATCACTAATTAATGTTGCTGATTTCATATGCTTTGTCTAGCTGTCGTGCTAGTTATGTGTCTTTTTTTTATGTGTGTACACATCCCTCCCCATTCATTCATTTTTATTCTGACGATTTACACAGCTTTCTCTCCTCTAGGTTTCCTCCACATATGGTCCCGCCACATCATAGTTTACATACGACTGGAATCCCTCATCCGGCCATAGTCACACCAACAGTCAAACAGGAATCTTCCCAGAGCGATGTTGGCTCACTCCACAGCTCGTAAGTTTCACATTCATAGTTTTATTTTTAGAACAATCTAATTGCAAAGGGGTGGGGAGGAGTGTTTCACACGCAGTTTTTAAAATTCCGACTTTACTTTGCTATGATTTTATTGTAAAATGTATGTGAACAGGATTGGTTTTTCTAAACGTAATTGACCATAATTGTATTGGCCTTGTGTATCAAAATAATAATAATAACTTATTTCCTTGTAACAGTCCTGAGAAGTAGGTGAGTAGCTGGGGAAAATGGAATATGTTAGTCAAGATGTCCAATAGTTAGTGTCCAATAATTTTGTATGCCACTTTTTTAAATGTCCAACTTGAGATACATAAGTGCATCCAACTGAGCACCCAGAGATTAGGGTACCCAAAATTAGAGGCTGATTTGGCGGGGTGAGGTGTCGAGGAAGGGCATAAGTGACTTGCCAAAAACCACTGAGGGAATTGGTGTTAGCTCTGCAGTTAGAATTAAGGCAAATCTTGTTTTTCCTGCCCTGTACTCAGAACATGCCTGATACTCCCCCTCTCTGGACAGAGTATTTTTTCCCCATTTAATCATATAGGTGATATCTGGGGGCACAGGAGTGTGTTTTGTTATTGTTTGCATTGTGTTAGTGCCTAACAAACCCAGTCATGGACCATGGTTCCATTTTGCTAGGCACGATGTTCCCAGATTCTCGAAGGTATTTAGTCTCCTAATTCCCATTGATTCCAGTGTGAGGATCTGGGCCTATTTTCCTTACTTCTGTTTTCTAAAGGGATAAAAATAGACCTGGCTAGGTTACCTGTACACCTAGTGGTTCTCATGTAGCAGCCAGCTTACTCTACTCTACTCAAGTTTTCAGTGACCAGTTGCAGAAATTTCAATATAAAATGAAGGTAGTGTTGCTGCAGAGCTGTGTTTAATAGGGTTTATGTATAGAGATTGAGGGCAATGAGGATGATGAACGTGCGAGAGTTTTCTCACTATGCGATTCTTTGTCTGTTTTGTCTTCATTATCCAGAAAACATCAGGACTCCAAAAAAGAAGAGGAGAAAAAGAAGCCACACATAAAGAAACCTCTTAATGCGTTCATGTTGTATATGAAGGAAATGAGAGCAAAAGTGGTAGCAGAATGCACATTGAAAGAGAGTGCAGCCATCAATCAAATCCTTGGTCGAAGGGTAGGTAATTAATGTAACCAAAATGAGAGAGAGAGAACCATATGGTGAAAGTCTTCAGGAAAAAAAATCTATTGCGAAGATAGAGAGTGTGTGTTGTCCTTATTCTGGGTCTGTTTTGCTAGATTATTTTGATACGTGTATAGGGTTGAAATGTCTATTTCAACAGAAATCAAAATCAACCAAAATATCTTCCTGCTTATATTTATGTTTTGTTTTCATGAGCATATTTTGCTATGTGGCGCCACTTGTGGGACTGAAATAATAATGAGATCTATTCTTTTTCTGCTATTTCCATGGTCTAAGGACTTGAAATCCCAGATTTCATGTTATTTTGGTCCTAGAAATGGCTCACTGTGGTTTTTGGGGGGATAAGGGAGGGTGTCTGTGAAGAATGTAAATACAGGGACTAGCCTCTTCACAGACTAGGGGAGAAAAAGCAACATGGAATGAGTATGGGAACAGTGAGGAGAGGATGCTTTACCAAAACCAGATCTTGGTCCCGTTAACAAATGATTGTGGTTTGGGCCCATCTTCAGAAAAACAAAAGGACTGAATGAATATAAATGATTAATTCATTCTCAGCTGGGTAAACCAGAGTCGTAAATAAAATATTAACTGGCTGTGTGCCAGATTATCTATTTTTATCTGGTTTTTTTATGAAAATGGATATACACACGCACAGAGCATGTTACTGATGTACTGTATTTTAAAAAGTTGTGCTTTTGATTCTCTTTTCTCTTCCCCAACCTCAGTGGCATGCATTATCCAGAGAAGAGCAAGCTAAATACTATGAGCTAGCGAGAAAGGAACGACAGCTCCATATGCAGCTTTACCCAGGCTGGTCCGCACGGGATAACTATGTAGGTGGCTATGTAGGTGGATATTTTTTTCAGTAGTAGAGTTTGTAGAAATGTATTGTTTACCTTGAACCTGCTGAACTACGTCCACACACCCCGCACAAGCACTACTTTGAAAGGACGTCTCAGGACCCCAATCTGGAAACAAGAGCGGATGCTCCATCCGCATTGCCAAAACAATCAGGTACAATTGACAGCCCTCTGCTTGGAAGAGGCTCCCTCGCTGGGATAGCAAAGGATGTAAAAGGTTAGAATTGAGGCATGTGACTAGACCTCTGTGAAGACATCTTGCAGGGTGTCTGCCTTCAGTATGCCTACCTCTGGAAGATGCTTTTAGGCATGTGCTCATTTAAAAAAAAAAAAATTCTCCCCACGATGCCTCCCCTTCGTCCCCACCAAAAACGAATCATTAGTGTCTTGTGCTTACCTGTGTGAGAGTATAGTGGAAAGTGGAAGAAAGACTTATCCTAGCTTCAGAGAAGGACTGGCAACGAGTGACATGTTTGAAAGTCTTGCTCTCAAGTGGGGCTAACATAAATTATTCCACGCTCTACTGTTGTATATTTCACGTATGTTATGCCTTACTGTAGCCATGTTTTATTGAGCTTCTATTGTTTGGTGTTTTTACACAAATACCTTGAGACTGCAGTTTGCAACTAACTGGTGGGATGTATTCAGGTTGATTTTTATTTATTTTCCCACTTAAGAAAGTCTGTTCACAGCATATGTACTGTTGTTAGCTGTCTGGTTCCCAACTTACTCCCCAGTCTTGCAAACACTCTTACTATTGAGTGTAGTGCTCTCCTCCATGAAAATTAAGCACTATGTCTGGTGTAAGTGTTTACAGAATTGAGTCCATAAATTCTTAACAGATTGGTAGCTGTTATAATCCTGGGGCTTGGTAGAAGCTTTAAATCCTCCAAACACAATAATGTAGTAATGCCCCTTCTTCCCATATTTGGGAAGTATTAGCGGGTTTACAAATCCTCGCATGTAAATATCAGAAGCAAAACGATAATCATTACAGCAGCCAGTTTTTGTTTAAAGAAATGTTACACAGGAATATGGTTACCAGATCTCTCTGTTTTAACATGGTTTTACTATAGTACAGAATGAGCATCATTACAACACCAGTGATGTCATTTCTAGTGATTTGATTAAATGGATTAAAATCTCTGATTACAACATATTTAACAGACCAGGCATGTCGATCACATGTTAATAATAAGAAAATTTGACAGGTGTGCCATTATTTTTGCAGGTGAATATACTTGGTTTGAGTATCAGATAAATGGTAACCACATTTCTCTATCTAGTTTGATGGATACATAAGTGGTCTGTAGCAGCCACCTCCCATATTTTTCTTTTGAACCATTCCTCCGCTGTTCGACTATTTTTTTTCTTTTCCCAGCGAAGGGCTATCAGAAGCCTAGCACCTACCAACAGATGAGAGATTAAGTTCTTATTTTCTTTTGTGTGGCCATTTCCACTGGGAAGCCCCAGGAGGATTACCAAAGGCTCATTTGGTAATGCGCTTCGTGATAGTACAATCCCAGTTTTCTCTAATGATTGATATGTCCCCCATATATGCATAAAATCTCCTCTTTCAAACTTAAGGCCCAATCCTGCAAACACTTACTGTTGAGTGTCATGCATTTCTCTACATCTGGTAGTAGTGTTTACAGGACTGAGCCCAAACTTCTTGTATGCAGTATAATTGTAGCTGTGTTGGTCCCAGGATATTAGAGAGACAAAGGGGGGGAGGTAATATCTTTTACTGAACCAACTTCTGTTGGTGAGAGAGACAAGCTTTCGAAACACACCAAGTTCTTTTTCTTTTTATCTGTGTATGAAAGATAATTCCCTCCTCCCAAAATCTTAACAGATTTGTAGCTATCACAACCATGTGGGTCGGAAGAAGCTTTAAAATCTCCTTACCCAATAATATAGTTGTTACGATATTTGAAAACGTCCAGGGCCATGATCCCGGAATGTGACTCTGGTGGAGTATTTCCTTGCAGAACTCATTGAAGATTTGGGGGCCAAGCCTATAAAACTGATGTCAATTACATTTAGTAAACTTTTTTGTTTGCTTGTTTTGCTGCTGTCTCCTTTGGGTCTAATCGGTTCCTGGGATAGCCAGAAACATTGCTCTGCTACTAATCATTTAAACTGCACACTTTGTGTATGGCTACATATCCCTGTATGTGCAGATGCACTCAGATGTGTACAGAACAGGCTAGAGAGTTCACAGTCTGCAACATAGTATGTGGTAGCAGTCGTTGTTATAGAATGCCAAATGTCTCTGTGCTAGAATAATGTTAGATTACCATTTTAATAACTATATTTGCCATTTGTGGTATCAAAATACTCTCATCTCCTCCCTCACAGCTGCCTTTATTCTCCAGCTCTTCCTCTCCTTTCTTCCTTGTCTTTCCATGCTCCCTGGGCATAAAACAATACTTGTGCATCCTCTTAGAGGGGGAGGAGAGGAGAGGTGTTTTCTTACGATCCAGAGGTAGTTCATTCCAGCTCCCCCACCAAAAACGCATCCTCTTTGGTAAGGACTGGACTGAGACCATCAGACCATAGGGCTGAGTAGTTCTTGGTACTTTGTAGTCTGATTTCCTCTTGGGAGTTCAATAAGGAGTAGAGGTAGGACCTGCCGTATGCTTAAAAGAGGTTTCAAGGAACGTTCATTCTGCTTTAGTGACTGTCGCTGACAGATGGGCATGTACAGTGTCTTAAATGTTTAGGACCTTTACATTTGTCCTCAGCATGTGAGCACTGAGAAACCCTTTCTTCTCAAGCTAAAAAGGACAGGATAAGAAAGCTGATGCTTTCCCAGCGGCTTGATGCTGTGTTCCCCCCTGACCTTCAGGGGGAACCTTGCTTTAGTAGGAGAGCTCAATAGCCTTGCATCACACAGACACATCTACAGGGGTTTGGGTATTTTTTTTTCTTTCTCTCTCTCCTTCGCTCCATTCAGAGTTCTTGGAGTTTTCCTCCCCCCTCAGGCTTTCTTTGGACAACAGGCCTTCCAGAGATCATGATGGGGGTGCCAAAGCTTGTTAAATCGTACCCCATCGTCAGCAATCTCACATCAAGCATTGACGCTTAGATACACAAAGCCCATCTCTTCAGAGATGCAAGCAGCTCATTCTAGCAGCTGCAGATTTCAGCCTCCTCTTCAGTTCAGGCGGATTTGGGGAATGCCTTGTCAGTGTCTCGTCAGTGTCAGAAGGCACATTCAGTCTTCCACATACTGATATGAGAAACTGTATCTCCTGTAGGCCTCAATATAGTCTATGGAGATACTCTATTTCGGGTATCTGGGATTCAGTGTTAGCAGGCCTCCTTTGTTTCTTCTGCACCCAGAAAGGATGGGGGGAAGTTTCTGCAAAGCCTGTGGATTTTGAACCATCAAGGCTAGGGGTGCTGTAACTTGGTAAATAGAGGCGCTTATGGGTAAACTTCCAACAAAGGGGTGGGATTTATCACAAAACTCTTGTGGGAAGTGTTGTGAATTTATGCTGCCTTTGAAAGCCGAGTCTATGCTACTCCTTTGGATGCTGAATGTGTCCAGCAACATCACCTTTGCTATTAACAGGAGAATCAGTATAAGAAAGTCCAATAGGCAGATGGACTTAGTTCTGGAGAGAGAAAGAGAACCTGCCAAAATAGACAGCAAGTGTTTTATATCCACATCTAGATCCCTTATAACCAGAGCACTTGCGTAGTGTAGAGATGGAAAAATCCTTGGACCTTGCCATCTCCAGTTGAGTAGAGTGATGAGGCAAAGAAGAGAAATGTGTCAGCTCTGAGGCACCTTAAGAGCTGCCATCTTTGTGATTTAAATGTATAATCAAATATCTTCTCATTGTGCAGAAATTTGAAATTAAATGTTTTTCCCTCTTCCTTTAAGAGATTGTGAAGGGACTCTGTTGGCGTCTTTTCTCCAGTGTTTATTAGGGTGGAACAGAGTTTCCCGAGCTCATGTTGATAAGGGACCAAAAATATCCTTGGCAAAAACATACTCAGCCATTTTAAATTATAGTTCTTTGATATCTGGCTTGAAGGCTTGGTACAGTTGGTATGAGGTCAGGTGGCTCAGAATCCAGTTCCTCTTTTTAGTGTGTTTACAAGCAAAGGAGGTGCTGGAGCAGACTCATGTCTGTGTCCGGGCTGACCCTTGTCTGATAGTGTTCTGATTTCTCAAACTGGAAAAAAAAACAAAAAAAACAAACCTTGAATTCTCTCTGAAACATACTGCAAAAATTAAATAAATCTCCTCTGGGGCACTTTTCAGTCTGTTAACCTATCCAAGTGCCTCTTGAGATAAGAATCACAGATGTACCGGCCTGGGTCAATAATCTGATTTCAGTTACAAATTGTAACAACAAATTCCGTTGTAAATCTGGAGCTACTCCACTGAGTGAAGTTACTTTGAATTTACATCAGTGTAAATGAAAGTGGAGTTTGAGCCCTGTCTTTGTGTGTGATGTATTGCCTCTGGACTGCTTAGAAAGGTGTCGCTTCTCTGTTCCCAAAGTCTTCGGGTGTCGTGACTGGAATGGCACCAGCAGTGCTCTGTTAAAGAGATGGCCCCTAAAGTTTTACCTAAAGTATAGCCAAAGATAGCAACCCACCTCTGAAAATCGCTTGAGATGTGACTGAGATAATTCCCCAATAGCAGTAACTTGGCCACAGAATTACAGGCATATCCGTTAAAACTGCCTGCACACATAGCCTTCCCTATCAGCAAAAGGTTCTCCCGAACAAAACTGTACCTGTGACATCCAAGAGAGCAGAGTGACAGTTTACTACCAGACCAGGCAAGGAAAGACAAGTTCGGAGGCCCTTTGCCAGGAGCCCTACAGGATTTTTAAACTCCAGCTTCAAAAGAACGTTCACATTTTTGCTTCTTACAAGTAGAACATAAACATCTTAGAGGAGATGCTGAGCTAAACCCCCAAAATTAACCACTTAGATGGGCGCCAGACCAAGTTACTGAAGAGTAACTGTTCCATGTCTAGAAGAACTTTCTGTCCTCCCCTTAGATGTAGCCAGGCCTTCAGAAGCACTGCAAGGTTCCTACTTTGAGAACATACAGCTTGTTTCCTCTTGGCCACGGGAGACTTCTGGTCTTAGTGATTACCTCGTGTCTTTTCACCAATTGCTCTTACTCCTGCTTCTTCCAAGATCACTGTGCTGCTTCTAGACAACTCTACTGGCCTGGAAATCATTGCTTGGGTATCCAGAGACTCAAGAAAGAATCCTATTCCCCCTTGCTCCAGCCTTGAGACTCTTCGAAGTCTTTGTATTGCTCTTCAAGCTGTATCTCTCAATGCTGAGGGATACATAGGGAAGGAAAGATTACTTACTAGAGAAGAGATCCCTTTTTCCGGACCATAGTCAGCCTTTACAACAATCCCCTTGTCAAAATAGTAATTAGGTTTCTACAAGATTCATAGTAGCATTGCAGTCATGGTCTGACCCATGCTGTTTGAGGTGAGTATAAGAAGAGCAAAAAATCCCAACCACCACCCACCTCATCCTCTTGGATTTTGACAGCACACGACAAGTTACTTATTGGAAAGTACTGTTTGGGAAAGGACCTACGGTTAGTAAAACCCTACAGTTCCTTGGTTTTTCCATGGGGCAGAATCTGTAGACTGTCTTAGATAAAGCATAGGTTTGATTTTATTTTCCCCTTGACTACCATTGCTGGGTTCCTAAACCAGCACTCTTGCATGTTAGCTTTTCCATGTCAGTATGGCTCCCTTCCGTATTTTAAGTCACTTTTTGCAATAGAGGAGCCCTCAATGTCCAAGTCTGAGCTCTCTCTCTCTCCATTGTTCTCAACATGAACATGTGCCAGTGAGCATTATGCCACCTTGAGGATACCACTCTACAAGGTTTTGGCCCATTCCAGGCATTGGGGATGTCTGGCAGAGGAAAGTGAGGTGTCAGATTTATTACCTCGTGCTGACATAATAAGTTGCTCCTTCTAGCCCTCATTCCTTTGCTCGACCACTTACAGCGCTTTGTGGACGCTGCCTTCACACTTCAGGCTGTGGTGAAGCTGCTTTGCAACTAGAATAAAGGGCTAAGAACAAGGTAAGCAGGCAGAACTGGACACATGGCTCTCTCACTTCCCTAGCTTCCCTGAGATGAGCAAGAGCCACAAGTGTGCTCCTTCGTTCAGTCTGCCATGCAGTGATTCGTAGCCCTGTTGGGTGAGCTTTCAGGACAGTCCTCCCTCATGCCGCTCTGCCTTGTCTTACAAAAAGGGTTCTTACAAATCCTTTCTATTTGTGTATATTGCATACAGGGAAAGAAGAAGAAGAGGAAAAGGGATAAGCAGCCAGGAGAGACCAATGGTAAGTAAAATAAGTCAATATACCTTGCTTAGTGAAACAGTGGAGTATCCAACCTTCTGTTCCTAGGTTTTGGGGAAGGAGGGAGGAATGGGCTTCTCCTGGCCTCTTTGGCAGCTGATCCCTATTGTAGTCAGCCTTTTATTTTTGTTTAATGTATTTTAATTAATTGCCTATTACTACCCTTCTAAAACTAGTAACCAAATCACTGCATGTAAAGCATTTTGTGAAGTTAGTTGACTTTGTTCTTAATAATTACAAAGCCATTAACTTCAGAAGCAGAGTTGTAATGCCTGTGCCGTTGTTATAAAGTTGTGCGCTTATTTTGTGCGTGTGTGTGTGTGCGTGCGCGTATGTGTTTGGTATTAATGTGGGCTGTACCTGTGTGTTCTGATGCATGCCTTACAGTGGTAAATCGCGCCCATTTTAAATTAAGGAGGTTTGCCATTCTCTGTAGGCAATTAGAAATACTGCATAGGCAATCTCATAGACAATTTTGCAGAAGCCCTGATTAAATTTTTTTGAAGCCATTGTATAATTTGTTCTTTTTTTTCAGAACACAGCGAATGTTTCCTAAATCCTTGCCTTTCACTTCCTCCGATTACAGGTGCTAATGTCATTTTGAGTCATTTTAAATAGTTTATAAACTGCTTTTTAATTTTTTTCCTGCCATTATAGATTTTAACATTAAACACTTATGACATTAAATGGGGAAAAAAGTCCACACGTTTTTACAGTATATATCTATATAATATGTTTGGTAGTATTTTTTTTAATTTTGTTTTTGTTTTTATTTTTTTTTGTTACATTGCTATTCAATAATAATACAGTAAAAAATAACTCAAGAGTTGTACTAACTGTGCAAATTGAATATGCAGTATTTCTTTAAAGAGACTGATAAAGAATAGAAGGAAATCAGTAATGAACCTCCTTAATCTAATGGCATTTTTCACGGCTCCCACTAAGTCTTCTCACATCAGCATGCCTACGCAGTATGGTTTTTTTTGTTTGTTTTTTTTTTAAATTTCATTTGTTTTTTGTTTGGTTGGTTATTTATTTATTTTGCCTTTCTGTTCAAGACTATCCATCACAGTTCACTAGCTTGACTAACTCGGCGCATTTCCCCATGCTTTACATTTATTTTCTGGCTGATGCTAACATGCCATTCTGCAGTCTGCTTCTTCTTATCCATTCTTTTTTCTTTCTTTCTTTCCTTCTTTTTTTTGGAAAAAAATATTAAAAAACTAAAATTAAAAAAATGAATGTTATTCTAAAAGCTGCATTATCCCAATAGATCCATTTGTTTCCTTTCTCTTTTTTTTTGTGTTTGTCTGATTGAAGAAAAAAGCATGTTCAAGAGCTAACCTCCATACGTAGCTTCTTTTTTCTTCCTTCCCCTGTCCCCCCAAAAAGAGAAGAAAATATGCCAAAGAACCATCATTTTAAACCAGTCACTTCCCTCCGTTGTTTAAATGAGAAGAGACAGTCCTTTACAAAGGGATACTGCAGCTTTAATTGCAACAGCTAATTTCAAGAGTTGAATAAGAATGTGATTATCACGATTTTTTAACTTTTAAATTGAACGTCAATATTTTGCGATTAATAATGAGGTCATTGATTTTTATTCCCTTTTTTATTTTTATTTTTTTTTATTTTTCTCTTTTCTCTTTTTTTTCCCCTTTTCTCTCTCTCTCTCCTTTTTCTGCTCGCTACTTTCTTGAACTCATTCAGACCTGAGCGCTCCTAAGAAATGCCGAGCGCGCTTTGGCCTTGATCAACAGAATAACTGGTGCGGCCCCTGCAGGTGTGTATAGTTTTCCCAGACTCGCTATGGCTGGTTTGCAGCTGGTTTATTTGGTACTTTCCCCCCTTTTTTCCTGCCTTGTTGCTTTGTAGCTCTGTGTTGTGATCTAGAAGACACAAGGGAGTGGGACGCTGCCGTGAATTATCGTCTCTCTGAAAGGGTTTTGCCTTTTTTCCCCCCTCTTTCCTTGCTGCTGCTAGCCAAAAACCCACTGTAAAACAGCATCAGCCTAAGCATATCTGATCCATGACTGCAAACACAATCCCGCCCTCCCAACCTTCTCTCAAGGAATGTTGCATACTCTGAACATATCCAAGGCCCTTTGATAATGCAGACATTGAACGTGTTACAGACAGTGGGCTGAGTGAAGCAAATGCACAACAGTGTAACCATTTTAGGGGTTTTTTTGTTTGTTTTCTTTGGCTCATTGTGGAAGCCCTCTTCCTTTCATACCAAGGGTATGAGGGGAGATTATCAAATAAAACTGACACGATTAAAGAGAAACGTAGCTGTAGCTAAGATTTCACATCCAAATGAGCTCTATCCACCATTGTGTTTGTATTTTTTGTGTTTACCTTATGCTAACAGATGCAAATACTCCAAAGAAGTGTCGGGCATTGTTCGGGCTTGACCGACAGAGTTTATGGTGCAAACCATGCAGGTACACTACCCAATTAGGCCTTTGGGGAAATAAAAGCATTCTGTCCTCTCAGTGCATTTGTGTGATTTATTTTTTTTTAACCTTTTCCCCCCACTCTTCCCACCTTTTCTCTCCCACAGCATCAAATGCTAATAATCTTTGATTCTCAAAATTTAATTGCTAAATTCTCTTGCTGATTTAATACCATTTCTTCTCTTTCTTTACCAATAACCTTTCCCTGGTGGTAGAACTGGGAACAAGCAAACCCTGAGGTACATAAAACTGGCACTGTCCAGGCAGTCAGCAAAATGAATGCTTAGGTGGACATTTACACTGCATTTGAATGTGTGGGTGTCCACTGTCTCCAAAGGGTTAAAAGATTCTGTGATCTGCAGCACTGGTGTTTTCATCACAATTGTATGTAAAAAACAAGCCAGTGTTTACAGCTTATATTGTACTCGTGCTGTTAGCCTATTTGCAAAATTTAAAAATTTACAGCTCAATCCTGAAAATATTTCTGTAACATATCTATATTTTCTAACACCATTTTTCTGAAATTCTGGAAAGTGTAACCCAGCAAAGTGAGCTGTAAACACATGAGCTCTAGAGAAAATGAATAGCAGCTTTGGTAGGACAGTTTTCAGGAAGTAAAAGGCACCTAGCAACCCAAATTTCGACAGTCCATGTTCTACTGCGGGTTTATATCAAATCTGCAGTTCCATGGATAACTCAGAAGGTACTTGTTTCTTGGTGGAGGGTTGCCAACTACTTCTATTTCTCATTCCCTTTCCATAATGACCGCATTTGGTTAAATTTGTTGTTTCTTTGTTCTGATACAAGCAGTCTTTGAATATGGAATATTATGATGGTAGGTATTTCAACCAAAACCACACTCTGTATGTAGTGCTCCCTCTCTCACCTTTCCTGCTTATTTGTGCCCTTGCCATTTGCTTCATCTCATTTAGAAGATAGACTAGTTGTTCATGTATTATATGCATGCACACACTCCTTTTGATTTCCTCGATGCCAAGCACAAACATGGATTGACAATGTACCGTGTGTCTAACCATTAAGCTAAGCGAAGGCTCATAAAATATCTTTAAACGATTGCATTGTTCCCCATTTGGTGAATTATAAGCTCCATTAGAAGCATGCTCAGTACTGTGAGTTGTGTGTGAAGTGCAAAGACAATTGTGTTAAATGTCAATGTCAATACATACATTCAATACCTTTTGAAAACAGCAGTTTAAAATGCTTTATAAAGGGGGAGGAAATCCAATCTAGAGGTGCTGGATAGCCACTTACACTGTGAAGAAGTAGAAGACTTGAATCTTATGTCGCTAAAGACACTTATAATGTGTTTAATTAAACTTATACCGTGATTAATTTAGTAAACGGTGTCAATAGATACTTCTGTAGTCTAGAGATAATGTGTTTGATTATGTGTCAAACTTTGTATGCTGAGTGATTATAAGAACTAGCTCTGCATCGTGTTTGTGTCTCTTATCATTCTCTGTCCACTTATGTCAACATCATACTATTAAAGCTACATTTTATCATTAAAGGGGCTTTTCAACTGAGTTATAGGATTGTCAGTTTGGCAGCGCATTAGTTGTGTGTGATGAGAAATAAGCCCTTTCTTGTCTTAGTTTTTTGCCTTAGATTATTTCAGTTTTATTCAAAAATACTTGCTGCAGGTCAACCCTTATTGTAAGCATTGCCTGGGACAACACCTTTTAATGATATAGCTCCTCGCTTTATATTTATTGACTCTTTTATTTTGCGTGTATTGTGGCATTTTCTCATGAGGCAGTATATAGGTCTCTGCATTTCTTGTTCTGTTGCTAACCATTGTAGCTTCTTGTTTACAGAGTGTTAGTTTTCTGTAGTGGATCTTTGAGAGAGAGGCTATAAGATATGCAGTCTGATAACGGGGCAGAAACTGAGATATCTTTAGTCATAGTAGGTGGAAACCAGCAAACCCTTGTCATTATCCATGGCAATCCATCCTTTTGTTTCTGGTAACAGCAATGTTATTAGTTTTCAAGATGCTGTTTTAGGGCCAATTTTACTTCAGGTATAAAAGAGCATGCTATGTTAACTCCAGTAACAATATTTATATAGCTCTTAACGGTTTCAAAACATTACATGTACTCTATTCCTCACAATATACTTGTGAGATGGTAAATAGTAGTATTATCCCCAATTTATAGACAGAGAAACCGAGGACACACCACGAGTTTGCATCAGAGACGGGATTAGAACTCAAGACCTAGCTCTGTGTTCTTTCCCTCAAGCCACAATTACTCCCTTGAGTAAAGTTGTGCTCATTTACACCTGTGGTGAATTTGGCACTTTATCCTTTGTTTGTAACTAGTTATTGGGATGTTCTGTGCTGTACAAATATACACAAAAAATACACTGTTGTGGCCCAAAGAGCCAGTTGAACATGGAAAAACTAGTTGAAGCCACGCATAATATTACAGGGGAAACTGAAGTTAGAGCAAGGCCTCTCTTTAAACAGGAAGGTTTTTGTAAATGGGTTTGTAGACTTACTGTAATAGTAAGAATTGAACTTTTAACAGAAGTTGGGAGAAACATAATGCTAAAATACTGAAAATGAAAGGCATTTGATTTAATTTTTCTGGGGCAGAATTTGACTTTAGAAAGGGTATTAACATCTGAGCCAAGAAGACCTTTCACACCTGTGGTTCCCTGACCACATTCTGCTTTGCCATGAGATGCTCTGGATCTTACTCTCAACCATAGGCCAAAAGTCAAGCTAGTATTAGAAAAAAGAAAAGCCCAGAGTTGATCAGACAGAATATGAGCGCAATGGACCCACGTCAGCAATGGTTTGATAATAAGTAATCCCAGCACCTCATAAGAGCTGCTGTGTATAAGGCAAGCAGAATTTGAATCCTCCATGTGCTGGGAACTGAGATTTCTGGCTACCTGTGACCCTCCTTAAACATTAATGCCTGCTTTTCCACATAGTTGTTAGCCATGGCAGTTCCGAAATGTGGCATCATGCCCAATGTCCAGCTGTGGTACAGAAAAGCCCGGGTTTGAATTGTGGATACAATAGCATTGCACAATTTCAGTTTAGAAACCGAGTAATGTGGAACTAAATGGGGTATTTTGCAGGGGGGAGGGGGCAAGGGAAAAGTCAGATCTAATCCATACCAATTAATGCAGTTACTGTTAACACCACAGGTTTCCAATGTTATTTGACAGAGGAATTTAGCAAGGTTCTGTTTAGAGCCCACCAAATTGCTTTTTCCATCTTTTAACTTTGCCCTAATAAAGCATGGTTTGCTGCCTGACAGCTTCACTTTTTCTTTCTTCTCTTGTTCTTTTTTTCTCTCACCCCTCCCCCCTCTTTTCGTGTGTCTGTCTTTTACATTTTTAAGTGCATGAATGTCTTAGTTTTTAGCATGTATTGATCTGCAGGCTAACGTGGTTAAAACTCTCATAGCCCTAACCATTTACCTTTCTGTGTGGAACTTTGAGCAGAACCTCAGTCTGTTTGACTCTGGGAAGGGAGTGTTATGACATAGAAATCTGCCAGCCCCCTCCTTGAAGCAGGTGTGAGGTGGGGTATCATACCAGACAATATCTTTTTCCGTGACCCAGAAGGTCAGATCCAGCTCTGGGAGATAGCTTATTTTTCCCACCTAGATTGACAGAACAAAATACCCCTTGGGCCAAATCCACCATTGATACTAGAGGATGCAAATCCATTTACTTGAATGGAGTTGCTTAGATCTGGGAGAGAATTCACCCACTGACATTGAGATTCCATGCATAATAAGTTGGGAAACAAATCCTTAGTTCTGTTCCTCTCCTTTTGCCAATCATTGCCGAGTCGCTTAACTGTTCTGGCGTATCCAGTGGAATTAGTTCGAAATGCATTCTGTCATTTCTTTTCTTTTTTGTAAAGCTCAGCTGACTTTATCGGAGAGGTTGATGAACTTTGTCAAATGAATCACATGGTGTGATACCGGTTTTAGCACTTTCCGTAGAAAAACTCTGTTGTGTGGCTTGACTTTCAGAGTCACTTTGGCCACTAAATTTCAGTCTGTGAGATGCTTTAGTGGTGTACCTAATTCTTTTTTATCCTGCATATATCTGGCAAGAGAAACATTCTGAAACTATCCTTTTTTGATTGTGGCTCCAAAATGGGCGGTGAAGGGTGCGGAGTGGGAGGGAAAAAAGGAGAAATTATTTTTGTTGGCTTGGTGGTTTTTTTCCGTTAGCATTTCTTGTGAGACTCCCATAATTCCTGGTGTGAATTGAGTTCTGTGTTGCTCCTCATCTTTTTAGCTGTTGTTGTGCTGTTCACTTACTGAGATTGAATCCTGCTTTGAAGTTACATGAATGGCCTCTCAAAGGAATATTCCCCAAAATACATAAAAACAACCCAGAATACCTACTCCTTCCCAGCAAAACAAAAAAATAATTTTAAGCCACAACCTGCAGGCCATACAACCAGTTATTCTTGTTATTTTGCATCATTTTCTGTTTATCTTGTTCTTCTTCTGTTTTTTTTTTCATTGTTTTGTTTATATTTCCCTTCCTTTTGTTCTTCCTATTACATTTCCTTTCTGTCTGACTCTGGATTTGGTGTGGTTCTTAACAGAAACAAAAGCATAAGCAGTAGTCCACAGCTACTGCTGCCTCGGGAAGGTGGTGTATCTCAGAGCCTTTAGATCAGTCACTTAAAAGCAGCCTTTGGGTGCATGGCGCTACAGTCAGCTTTTTAAAATTTGATAAAGGCCAATGTGGATAAATTATTAGCTCTCTAAAATTTTTAGTTGATCCGGGTTAAATTTTTGTGGGGAGAATTGACCTTTTTAGGAAAACAAGTTTATAGAGTAGTATATTGGGCTAGAAGAACTTGATCTGAACCTTGTTAATAAATAGCCTGAACAGGAGAACAGAGAGAGAATCTATATCGTCTCCAAGTCTGGTAGCAGAAAGTCCAATTCCTTAGAGGATTTAGTGGCTTATACACACCAAGCAACATTTTTAAGCACCGTGCAGGCTTGGGTGTAACCTGTTCAGAGCTCAGGGTAGTTTATTGATGGCTCATTGCTTTAGATACCTTTCTCCATTAGCGTTTTTGCCCTTTATTCACAGATAACTCTCTCCCTGTTTCTAGGAGAAAAAAAAAGTGCGTTCGCTACATACAAGGTGAAGGCAGCTGCATCAGCCCACCCTCTTCAGATGGAAGCTTACTAGACTCTCCTCCTTCTTCTCCTAACATGCTAGCCTCCCCCACAAGAGACTCAAAACCACAGACTGAACAAACGCAACCTCTCTCGCTCACATTGAAACCCGACCCGCTGGCACACCTCTCCATGATGCCACCACCGTCGTCCTTAGTCCTGACCGAAAGCTCCGCTAGCAAGCCCAGCGCCCTGTCTGCTACTAATGGTCAGAATGGGCAATTGGATCATCCACCTGCCACTTTACAGCCGTCAGCAGCACCATCCTCATCGTTAGCACAACCTTCAACATCCTCCTTGCATTCCCGTAATTCTTTGGCTGGGACGCAGCCCCAGCCGCTATCACTTGTAACCAAGTCTTTAGAATAGCGTTAGCCTCTGTAGCCCTTGCTTTTTTAAAAATTGTGTTGGGGGTTTTTTTTGGTTCTTTTTGTTTGTTTTTTAATTTTGTTTTATTTTTTAATTGATGCCATATGGCTACATTAGTTGATGTTTATCGAGTTCATTGGTCAATATTTGACCCATCGTTATTTCAATTTCTCCTTTTAAATATGTAGATGAGAAAAAGCCTCATGATTCTGCCAAAATTTTTATCAGCAGCTGTTTAAAGTCTTTGTAGCGTTTAAAAAAATATATATATATACATAACTGTTATGTAGTTCCGATAGCTTAGTTTTAAAGACTGATTTTAAAAAATAAGAAAAAAAAAAAGCAATTTTGAAACAGCCCTTGCAGAAGGTGTTGGTTCTTTATTATTTGTATTAAATACGAGCTTGCGAACCAATCATGTTACATCTGGTTTTTAAACCTTTAAGGGCACAACGAATGCAGTGCCGCTACATTTTTTTTCTTCCTCGTATGAAACAACTTTTATTGTGATGTTACTTGTTATTGTTTAAATGTACAGAAACAAAAGGGTTAAAATGTGTTAATAAACCTTGTTCCATGGTGTTGTTCTTTTTGGGGGAGGGAGTGCTACTCAACAATTAAAAGTATCACAACGCTATTGGACCAGTAGTATTTATTGCTTTAGAGATTGCTTGTTGTATCTGTATGTTGTCCATTTTTAAATATGTTTTTTCCCTTTTTTTCCTTGAAACATTGTATAAAGTTTTTTTTTTCCTTAGTGTAAGCATCTTATATATAACAACTCATTTGTACAAGGTTTTTAAGTTTATATATAAATGTGTATATATATATTTTTTCGGGGGCGCGGGGTTTTGTTTTGATTTTTTTTCCTGTATGACACACAGTTGCCACCAAATGGACATTTGCAGATGCATTTTAAAGGATCAATAGTGTAAAAATAAATAAATGAAAAACAAAAATTGCTTTAAAAGCCATTACACATACAAAAAGACTTGAACAATTAGCAAGGGACTTTTTAGCAACGCTGTTTGAAAAATAGCAACGGCCAAGTGTCTCTCATTCAGAACTGCAATTGAATCCCCTGCGACATTAGAACTGTAGGCCATGTGCAAAATTTTTATGTGCCAAAATTCTCAGTGACTTAACTTTCTCCCAACGACTTTAATTTTTTTTTAAATGCTGTAATTTTTTTGTTCATCATGTTTTGCTGTGATGTTACATAGGTAGATATGTATGTAGTTTTAATGTCACCTATAACAGACGTGTTTGGTAGCAGATTGTCCGGAAAGCATTTAAAACGAAGAGGTATAAACCCTTAAGGGCCAAATTCTGTATATTAGATTACTCATAAAAGGAAAATCGGACTGCCACTTTTATGTACACTTACTACATACAGGTAGGTAGCAAACTTAAACAAAAAAAAACCAAGGCATGTTGATGTTGCAAAAAAAAAAAAAAAACGCTGTATAAAGCTGAAAAATTGTTCATCTGTTCATTCAGTGCCATTGTAGTTGACATGAAGCGATTGTAAAACTGTCTCAGATTTTTCTCGGGTTTATTAAGATGCTAACTATAACATTTTTTGTGAATACTTTGAATGTTTCCTAACAGTTGTGATGTTACTGTTCCGTTTTATGCTCTTATTCCGATTTTCATTTTTAATGGTTTGGAAGCCATTTTTGTAATGAATAAATGTTCATGCTGTACAGTATCTGTAGCATGCAGTTCTGGATTAATAAAAGCAACTTAGTATGTGCAGAGAACGACTTGTCAACTCATTTCTGTGTTGATTGCATTTTATTGTGGTCAAGCAGGTTTAAAATGGGGACTCACTTTGCATGTGTCTGAGAAGAGCTGGATGAAATGATTTCAAAATTTCAACAAATAAATGACAACAAAATTCTGGTGTTCATTAACTTTTTACTGATTTTCAGCCTACTCCACTCATGGGAAATATTTTTGATTTGTATAATGCCATTGTAGCTGAATTCCTGTAATTGTTCATTTCAGTGGACAAAGCCTTTTCCTTGCTCAACAAACTGGTGCGTGTGGACGGTGCGTGGATGGGTGTGTGAAACAGCAGTGAAATCACGTTTATGTTAAGCAATTAGCTCTTTGCTGGCATTATACAATGAATAAATAATAACATGAACTGAAAATAATGTTATTCTCCCATTTGATTCTGACAATTGGAGGGAAAGATAGGTCTGATTTGTTATACGTTAAAAGCAAACTCCATATGCTCAGCCCAGCAATCTAGTGATTCATCAGGTCAGTTTCACGTCATAGGGGATGAAATTTCCCTAATTGAGACTGACGTGGTACACATGCATAAGACCGTGTTCTGCCCATTTGCACAACACTGACATGAACTGATGATGCGTGTTTGAAAGAAAAAAGGTTTTGGTTACAATAGGCATTTTGAGCACTTTGGCTGATTACTACAATTCGGTGGGAGTAACTCCCAGGTTCTACTGTTGCTTAAAAAAAAAAAGTAGTTTCCAGCTTGCCCCAGCATTCGTTTCTGTCAATCAAAAAACAAAAAGAACCGAAGAATATTTTCAAGAGTGTTCAGTATCCAGCAGAGAAAATAGCAACGCTGGATCCTGAGTGCTTTTGAAAATCTCACCCCTCATTCCTAAACACTGTCAGTTTTCTATGATAGTCCAGCGCTAAAGCAAGATTTTTTGGAGAGGAAGGAATTTTTGTGCTCTTGTTTTAGAGTCTCATGTGAGAATTTGATCCCCAAATTTTCCCACTGCTGATAGTGCCAGCACTGGCAGGAGCGATGAATCCTGGTATTTTTACCACCATTAGTTAAATCGGCAAGTTTATCCAGAGTGAAATTACTGCCAGTGCACCACTTAAGTCTCTCAAAATGGGGCTCGAGTAGAACTTAGATGGTCACATAGCCATCTTGCTGGCCCTCTGCCTAAGGGAGAAGTGCGGCCTATGAGAAAGGGTTCTGAACTTTCTTTGTTGGGCTGAGCAATTCAAGCACAGAGCGTGGGCCCATTTCTACCAACTTTTCCTCCCAGAAGGCATTCTTAGACAAGTACACCCTCACTGCTCTCAAAGCAGCTATCCATAGAAGCAAGACTTTGCAGTATATTGCCTTTGCTCGTTCAGCTGTTCTGTAGATAAGAGAATACATGTATATGCATGTGCGTGGCTGAATGTGTATTTAAATATGGCTGTTGAGGCTTTCAAAGCCGACCAGTGATTATACTCTCCATTAAAATGTCAGTGAGAACGGTGTGGCTAAATCCCCTACTCATCTGAAATAGCTGCCATTATCGTGGCTAGAATATTATCCTGAAGAGAATTGTGAAGGTGAGATTCTCATAACACACCAGTCGGTGGAATTGCATATTACTTAGCTCTTCTACGGGTGCTTTTATTCCGTTGACCTCCAGGCACTGTACAAAGGAAGGGGAAGTATTCGTTTATAAGGTGGGGGAAACTGAGGTGCACTGCGGTGAAGTAGCCTGTCCAAGGTCACTCACAGAGCCAGGAATAGAATTTGGTGTGCTGACCCCTGTCCTAGACCTACTAGACCCTGCTGCATCCGTTTGCGGGTAACTCATCTGCTTACCCGGTGTGACTCAGCCTGAAGTGTGCTGGGGTGTTATCAAGAGCAAAACCAAAATCCATTAAGGCAACAGTTTAATCTGACTCTGATTGCCTAATTGCTTTCTATGATACTTGTTCTCTAAGGAAAATATCTGTTCCCTCTTTGAAAGAAAGGAAGAGCCCTTTTTCTGAAGAACGCTGACCCACACCCCCCCTAAAGCCTAAATTGGAGAGACACTCAATCTGCTGGCTAGAGAATGAGTTTGCCCTGCTTGAACAGGGAGGTGCTGGTACGAGTCTCTCCAGAGATTTAAACTGAGTATTTAGTGCTTCTAATTCCTTTAGTTGTCGCTGTTGGAAAAAAGGGGTTAATCCCATAAAGCCGTGCAGCAGCCAGCATTGTTTCTGAAGCTGACATTGCTAATAATAGATCATAAAAAGTGTGTGTTGAATTTTGGCATGTTTCCTTCTAAAGGGATTAATGCAAAGCAGCAAACCCCCTTTTGTGGTTATGTACATTTGAGTTCCCTTTTTCCTGTGGGTCCAGGGCCTGATCTTGCTCCCATTTGAGGTCCATAGAAAAACTCCCATTGACTTCATGGGAACAAGATCAGACCCTACTCTTTCCCTTCCTTCCCCTTCCAGACTTGTATATAAAGCTGAAGGCGTTTCCTCATGTGCAATCTGCCTCCAGCCTGGTTCAGTTGTTGAAGCTGCATTCCAGTATTGGTGAAACCATATTTATTTCCATGTTTGTGAAAGAGACGTCACCACCCATGACTGCAAGAATCTGATGCATCTGAAACACATAAAATGCCAAACCTCACTACAGTTGGTAGCCAGGAAATTGAACATGATGCTGGAATTACTGTCCAGCTACACAAGGGTTTGGGGGAGGTTTTTTATGTTTCAACTCCTCCTGGAACACAACCATACATCAGCCAAACACATGTGCTATATCAGTGCTGAGGATGGCTGCTCTCTTCCAGTATGAAATACGGCACTCCAGGGAGGTCTTTGAGAACCACGGTTCAAAGAAGATGCCATCAAGGTATGATTCATGTATTCAGCAAAATGGGGGTTTTTTTGCTTGCTGTTTTGTTGGCAACTTTTTGAAAAGCTAAGCCCAGAATCTGATCCTGGACACAGTGGTTTTCCTCATGTGCCCCCCATGAGAGAGGCACCATGCACAACGGTGTTGCAGAGGTCTCGTGTGTGGTGGGCTAACTGGTTTTGGGGTATATATCTGACGTGTTGAGGGAAACCATCATATAGATTTTGGAAACAAAGAACATAGGTCATAATTAAGTATTATCCCCCAGATCCTGAGAGAGAGCTCTTCAAACAATTCAGGCAGGCACTGTTGATATTTCTCTCGGTCATTTTACATCTAAGGGCATGTCTACACTTACCACCGGAGCGATCGATCCAGCGGGGGTCGATTTATCGCATCTAGTGAAGATGCAGTAAATAGACTGCCGAGCGCTTTCCCGTCAACTCCGGTAGTCCACCAGAGCGAGAAGCATAGGTGGAGTCGACGGGGGAGCATCAGCGGTCGACCTGCCACAGCGAAGACACCGCGGAAAGTAACTCTAAGTACGTCGACTCTACCTACATTATTCACATAGCTGAAGTTGCATAACATATCGATTTCTCCCCCCCCCCCCCCCACAATGCAGACCAGGCCATAGAGTTGGCTGCATTTTTTGTCTGGGTAAAATTCACCTCTATGACGAAAATCTGCTCAAGGGCTTGAGGATGTCACCGCATATGATGATGATTATTCTATAAACGCAGCATCTAGGGCCTCGTTGTGCTAAGTGCTGTATGAACCCAACACAAAACATCCCTGCCCCAAAGAGCTTCCAATCTAATTATAAACCAAAATGGATCTGAGAACATGCCTGATCTGGGGACTGAGCTGCTGATCACTGTAAACCCTCTGCACAGGGGTGAATTTCAAACATATGTTACGCCAAAGACTTTACCAAAGGGATAGGCTGATTAAGGGGCCTTATACGGCCAGGGAAGTTAATAGTGTTGGGGGCTTCCACATGACAGCATGGAGTCCTACATACAGCTAGCAAGTCACCATAGCTATTCCTTCCATCTGTTTTTATAGGGTAAGGCAAAGAAGCTAGTCAATATTTCTCACAGTCAGGAGACATTTATTTTCCATGAGCTTTGTAAAGCTCATTTTTCACTTAGTGGCTGGAATTTTAAGAAGTTAAAGCTGAAGCAGTTGCTGACTCAGTGAACCAGTGCCACATGGTTCTAAGCTTTATTGAAAGAAAGAGAACGAAAGAAAGACTCTTTAGAGGTCGTCTAGTTTTATTAGACCATAAAAAGATGTAAGGAGGATTCACAGTGAAAATAACAGCATGGGCCATTTGTACTATCATGAAAACAAACAGTAATAAACAAAAATCTGGTGCGTGTGTGTGACAGAACAGTTTGCAGCTAAGATGCAACATAGCTGTGGTTTGCATATAGGTATGAATTCTTTATCTCTTTGAGACTAATCAAGAATGGATGCGTTTCTTGAAGGTGTGTTTTACTAAAACTCAAATTATTGGGCTCAATACAGGAGTAACTAGATATGCAGGAGGTCATTCAGATGGTTGGTTCCTTCTGGTCTTAAAATCTATGAATAGAGAAACAATCTTAGAGCAGGTCTGAATTGCAATAAAAGATCCGCAGCTAGGCCATGGCCATGGCCATGACCGAAACCAGCTGATTTGGGATTGAGAGGTTTGCTATGCAGGGCTATCAAATTGCAGTGTAGACAGTAAGGCTCAGGCTGAAGTCTGGGCTCTGAGACTCTACAACAGGGAGTGTTTCAGACCCTGGGCATGAACATCTATACTGCTATTTTGAGCCCTGCAGCCTGACTTCCATTAGCCCAAGCTGATGTGGGCTCAGTGCCATGGGTTTTTTTATCTCAGTGTAAAATACAACTGTGAAATACAGTTTTATCTCAGTTGTGAAATACAACAGTGATGGTCAACATTATAAAGAACCTAGATAGATAGTTGGCTGTTCTTGCACAGATTTAAATGTAGATTAGCTCCATTAGAACATGCACATGCAAACAAACCAGATTTACCAACACGATGGTGAATGTGTCATTAGTCCAGCTTTAACTATCTTCCTGCTTAAAGATTCCCTGAAAGATTAAGTGTTGTGTAGACCTTATGCTGGCCTCAGCTCAGGGATCAATTTCACCCCAGAGACTCGATCTCACAAATATTAATTACTAATTTACACCCCCATGGCTAGATCTCCCATTTGCCTGAGGTTGGCACCTAATTTAATTTGATTTATTTTTTTATCTGAAAAACAAAGCACATGAACCACTGTTTTTTTCATGTGCTTCTGCCTTCCCTGCTTGAGAGAGAAAAGTTTCTTGTTGGATGAGTTCAACAGAAATGAAAACAATACAGGGACTAGTAGCTTTGGCTCTTGCTTGTCCAACTCCTTCTCCTCACTTGTGTTGAAGTAGCATGTTGCAATACCCTTTGGCTTACCCCTTTGGCGGAGACCCAACCCTGCCAAGGAATTGTGCTACAGCAGTAAAGACCAAGGGCTGTTGCACAATTCTGTAACATGGTTAATAACACATTTTGGTAACATCCAGGGAAGCAAGAGCAAACTGGGTTATACACACGCTCCTCTGTGTAGCGTACAAGGGCAATTCATCTTGGTGGCCTTTTAGAACACATGGCTGTGTGTATTATGTCTTGCTTGGCTGCTCTTTGAGCACCCCTGTTCTATATATTTATCTGGTAGGCATGTGCATGGCAGAAAGGCTTTAAAAAATTATGGTGATCTTATTTGCAACAAGCTCATTTGTAGCTGCTGGTGCTTGGCTTTTTGGCAAGCACCCTGTTTTATCCTCCTAAGCAAACATCTCAGTTTCTATCTTCTGTTGCCTTCCCTTTTGAATAAGCGGCTGCTTTATATTTGGCTCCAGCTATACCTTTTTAATCTGGTTCGCTTTTCTTTCTTTTTTCATCCTCTCCGTCAAACTTATATAATGGCACATTATACAAAATAGCTAAGCAGGTGGTATTTTTAAAGACAGTGAGTGAGCATTTTTTTGGCCTAAATTTGGAATGAAGCAGATGGATTTAAGACTCCATGTTTTCCTATGAATAGTAACCGTTGTTCTCCTCTGCCTTAAACACCAGTTTCAAGACCACCTCCAGCAACCAATCAGCACTCTGTTATTTAATTATAACAAAATTCTTAGCTCTGTCTGCTGCTGCATGGACAAGGGAGGGGGGCACTGGATCAACTTCTGGAGCCAGGCAGACTTGCCAACAATAATTTTCCTTTTCCCAGAGGGCCTAGGAGGCCTGGAGCAGGTTCCAAGTTCCTTCTAAACTGGCTGTTCAGTTTGGGCTCCCTGACAGAGTGCTTGAAAAGGGTTATAGAAAGGCAGATAAATGCACTTCTTGTTGCAAGCTTCCCTGACAAGCCAGGCCTCAAGAACAGTGATCTCATTCCTGCCTCATTATTAGTGGTGCCAGATTTTTTCCATTAACAGGTAATTGAGTAGAAACTCAAATAAGCTAAGTTTGTTTTATCCAGTGCATTTTCTTGCTTGCATGCGCAAGAAAAACACTTTAGAAAGGAGTTTGCTTATAATGTTCAAGAAAATATATTTACATCTTCTTAGAGATTTCTCTCTGCTTGAGTGTAATTAACTGACTGGTCTTTTAGTTGTTTTGGTTTTAAAGCACAGACATCGGTGCTCTTTTTTTTTTTTTTAATGGTTTGAATTCCTCTGAAACAACAGGGTTGAACTTTCTTGTTCCCTTGACATGGGCCACTCTGCTTTTGAAAGATTCATATGTATACACATTAGTGTTATGCAATTGACTTCTTTCATGGTTCCCTCAGGGGAACCAAGAGCAGGAGCCAATTAGATCACAATACTGCATACAACTTTCAGGCTCACAAAGAGCTTTTCCATTCCTGAAGGGGACAGTGGGGGCAGGGCAACTGAAGGAATCAGGCAGTTTCTAACTGTCCCATTAAAACAGGAAAACATGGTTGGTTCACTAGGCAGCTTGCGTAGTGCGATATGGTTGCCGAAGAGGATTTTGTTTGTTGCTAATCAGTGTGGAGAATGTGGGAAGAAGGTGGAGGGTGTAGTAGGAAGAGGACCTGAATGGATACCAGGATGACGGATAGAGATGTTTTGATCAAACCAACATGTGTAAGGTAATGTGTGGCACCCAAGTACATCAGAGGGGCAGTACGTGACTTGTCTGTATTGGTGATTAAAAAATGTATCTCACAGGGAATGTCTTTGTCTGGCTTTAGGGGGAACGGAAAGTCCCACCATTCACTGAGCTGGTCCATTGTAACAGGCATACAAGTGTTAGTGGTCCTGTAGAATCTGTGGGATACTAGGGCCGTGTCTCATTGACAAAAAACCTGGCCATGTGCCTTCGCTCAAAACTGAGTCTATAGATTTATTGACCAGTTTAACTGAGATCTGCTATCTCCACTATCTGTGCAGAGCTGGGACAGCACACTGAATGAACACACTCACAGCCAGCATCTGACCATGGAGGGGACCAGGATAAAGCCTGATCTATGCACAATTTTTGCTGTGTTGATTTAGGAGTTGTGATTTTATACTAAGATGGTTAAATCAGATTTCCCCTAGTGTGGACACTGTTATACTGGTGCTTATATATGAGAAGTTGTACCACTATCACTTTCTTCTAAACCAATGTAATTTCTAGCAGTATAAACACCACTGTGTCAACCAGGTCTACGAACCATTACAGAATATCTAAGCCACTTGCTTTCAGTGTCCTCCTGCTCAGAACTTGAATTTTTATAATTGGAAATATACCAATCTCCTAGAGCTGGAAGGGACCTTGAAAGGTCATTGAGTCTAGCTCCCTGGCTTTGCTAGCAGCAGGGCCAAGTACTGATTTTTGCCCTAGATCTGTAAGTGGCCCCCTCAAGGATTGAACTCACAACCCTGGGTTTAGCAGGCCAATGCTCAAACCACTTAGCTATCACTCCCCCCTCTGCTTTCTCCTTTCACCAGTTCCCAAGCAGTAGGCCCTACCTTTTTAGGCGCATGCCTCCTAAATGTTAAAGGTGATGTGCACAACTCCAGCGAAAGTTGGAATTCCCTGCAAGCTGTGCATCCTGCAGAGAAATGAATTTCCAAAATCTTCACTCATCCTTCCTGGGCTGTGCTCTGGTGCTCTCTCCCTGATCCTCTAGCGTTCCATTCTCTGACTGGTGTTTCTTGGGCCACTGGTTGAAAGAAGCTGACCTTGTTCCCAGCACCCGCTGCTCCCAGAACCAGCATCATATTCTCTATATGTCCTAGGGGTGGAGTCCCGTCACCCATCGCTGGAATAGCTCAGTGACTTGTACTCAAAATAGATTACCCAGAACAAATCTTTATATGACCAGAAATGGGATAGACTCATAGAATATCAGGGTTGGAAGGGACTTCAGGAGGTCATTTATTCCAACCCCCTGCTCAAAGCAGGACTAACCCCCAGACAGATTTTGCCCTGGATGGCCCGCTCAAGAATTGAGCTAACAACTCTGGATTTAGCTGACCAATGCTCAAACCACAGAGCTATCTAAGAGTTAGAAGGGAAAGATCTTTGGCCCCAATTCTGGGCCCTTTGTGATGTAGAAGGACTGGAGTGGGTCAGAAAGGGACCCTAAAAACCCCACGTGTCTGGCCCAGAAAGGTTTTCCCCAGCACGGGGGAGGGCACATCTACGGTTGCTTTCAGAGATCCCCCTCACAAGCCCTGGCATAGGGGATGTCCCAGTGGGGGATCCAGCTGCAGTACCTCACCCTGTTTGTAAGAGGGTGCAGATGGATGGCAGGAGAGAGATCACTTGATCATTACCTGTTGGGTTCACTCCCTCTGGGGCACCTGGCATTGGTCACTGTTGGTAGACAGGATACTGGACTGGATGGGCTTTTGGTGTGACCCAGTATGGCCATTCTTATGTTCTTAGATTGTAAGTACTGTGGGGAGGCTGCTGTATCTTAAGCAGGCCCCTCAGGGCTATCTAAATTTATGCCAGTGGCTGCAGAGCAGCCAGGTCTCAGAATGATGCAAAGGAGGCTTAAAGTTACCTTAGCCCTCCTTGCTCTGGGCTCTAAAAGAGGCCAGTTCCCAATTCAGCACAAATAGGGCCTTTAAAGAGCCTGTAGCCCCTTTATCCCACTCTTCAAAAACAAAAGCAACAACTCCCAGTTTAAGGTCAAGTAACTAATTGTTTCAAACAGGAATGTCACGTGTCATCTCTTCCTCTGCACAGGTAGTACTTGGTCATGTACCCCGGCTGCTAGATGCCAGCTACTGAGCCACAATGGCTCCCATTTGCATTTTAACTCATCCTTTTAAAGCAGGCTGTTGCTTTTTTAATCTGACACCTCTCTCTCTCACTCTCACTCTCTCTCTCTCTCTCTCTCTCTCTCTCTCTTTAATGTGGAATCTGCTTGCTTTAATTTTGTGGAGCTTATTCTGAGATGCCTCTGGCGCAAAGCCTGTTGAGGAAATGTATGCAGCTCCCCAGTTCTGGGTTTGGTCCTGTGCTTGCATTCCTTGTGCATCCAAAGTGCCCATTGGCTCGACTGGGCTGGATGTAGGGTCAGGATCAGCATCTGTGTATTAGCTGTATTGTGTATGTTATGGTGTAGAGGAAAATGTTTTGTGATGGTTAAAGCAGGTGATGGGGATTGTGTCGGTTTCACTATATTGGTTTCTAAATCAATATATAATGGGGAATAATAACAAAATATCAATAAGATATACCAAATCCAGGATTACAACAGTAACGACCGAATGGGTATGGTTTTCTGATGACTCATACAAATGTACTGATTTTCAATTGCATTTCCCAGGCCACTTCTTTTTTAACCAGCCCTTCACTTTATTTCACTTGTGCTACTGTTGTATCAGTTTTTAGCGCTGCAACCAAAAAGCTCGCTCTAGTAAACAGCTCCTCCTTTCCAACATGGGGTCTGACAAAACAACATGGTGCAGTGAAACTGATAGACCAGGGGTAGGCAACCTATGGCACGCATGCCAAAGATGGCACGCAAGCTGATTTTCAGTGGCACTCACACTGCCTGGGTCCTGGCCACTGGTCCAGGGGGCTCTGCATTTTAATTTAATTTTAAATGAAGCTTCTTAAATATTTAAAAAACCTTATTTAATTTACATACAACAATAGTTTACTCAAATATTTTAGACTTATAAAGAGACCTTCTAAAAACATTAAAATGTATTACTGGCATGCAAAACCTTAAATTAGAGTGAATAAATGAAGACTCAGCACGCCACTTCTGAAAGGTTGCTGACCCCTGTGATAGACATTATAATGCTCCACTTTAGAAGCTGATCTTTTTTAATAAAAAATTTGGATGTGAATTTAAATGACCACATAGATACCACAGTGATAGGGTATACAGAAAATCCATGGCTAAGAACGATTTGCTATTCATTCATTAATGTTTGGCTGACATCCCTGAAGACTAAAGTCTTCTATTTATCATAATATGGACAGCAGGATGCAACCAGCCCCACCTCACACGGTTACTGTTTCAGGCCAACTCTGATCTGAGGGAACCATTTCTGGGTATGAGAAAACCATTCTACCTCCATGTTTATTCAGTCCTCTTCTATTGTGCCCAGGGTTTTATACCGCGTTCCTCACAGTGGTATTTCTGCACCAGGGATCCTTTGCTGATATTGCCAACAAGTTTACCTATTGTCCTATAGGAGTACTTGTGGCACCTTAGAGACTAACAGGTGCCACAAGTTCTCCTGTTCTTTTTGCAGATACAGACTAACATGGCTGCTACTCTGAAACCTATTGTCCTATGTTTTGTGTCATCCCCTAGCAACCAGATCACAAACCAGGTATTAACATATAACTTTGTTACCCCTGACCAAGGCAGGATCCAAATCAGTGACCCAAAAACTAAAGGCTTCCATCTTGCCCTTGAGCTACTTGCACAGATTAGATGTAGGTAGTTGACTCTCAGATAAATCATTATTAGTTTAAGTATCAGAAAATCAAAAACATTAATGGGGAAAATATCTATTAATGTAAAGTACAATTTTAAATATTGGATTCCTGGGAGAGACATGTTTTATAATAGCACTATTAGAGTGAACACAGTGGTCGTGAAAATGCCAGGTTAGCAGGTAGATCTGGTTGAAAAATGGGAGATTTTCCCCACAGAAATTTCAATTTTTTGTCAGAAATTCAAATACTGAACCTTTATGGCCAAAATCCAACATTTTTTTTATTTTCTGGAAAACTTTTTGGGGTTTTGGACTTTCAGGTTTTTCATCAACAATCAAAATATTCCTCAGAAAGTAGACACTTTTCATGAAAAATTTCATTGAGTCAAAATCTCAATTTTTGATTGATAAACAGTTTAAATGGAAACATTTTGACCAGCCTTATTACCAGGCAATCCACAAACCTGGTCTACAGATACCAAGCAGATATCTGCAGATTTTCAGTGTCCTGAGATATAAAATTTGGATTCACATCCATTTGTGATCCACAGATATGGACTGCAGACTCTTTGGAACAGTGACATTATGTTTACCTTCGCACCGTCTGTCTAACAACCCAGCTTTCTGTTGATGTTACATAAATGACAGTAATGTTAGAAAGAGGAGAAGATACTTCGGTATAAATCATTGTATGTAGCCTTTACACTTGAATATACTCAGGTTTCATTGTTTCATGCCTTTTCCCTTGCTTATCCCTTGAACCGGGCTTAACCATTCAATGTATAGATCATCCTAGCTCTTAATGTTGTTGTTATTATTAATAATATTTCCAAAAAAGCTTGTTCTGTCTCTCTTCATGCTGTTGTCTCTTTTTTTTTTTTTTTGGCGTAACAGATAAGATTCTGCAGCACATTTTCTTTGACAAAAATACACAAAACCAACACCAATCAGTTAACATAGATGACATCTTTAAACTTTAATACATTTTTTCACTATAAAACGCCACCAGTCAGCTTTCGTGTAGGTAGGTTTCCATTGTTATTCGTCAAAGTCTTCTTGAGTGGATTTCCCACTGTGTCACTTTTGTGTGAGTCAAATCAAGATTATAGGTAACAGAGAAGAAAAAGAAAAAGAAGAGAAGGTTAGACCCTCATTTTAGAGTTTAAGAAAAATCTGCCAGCAGGTTGCAGTTCGAGTTGGTAATATACATGAAAGGGGAAGCCCAAGCCATGTCACCAGTGTCAGTATATTAGGCTTTCAGGAAAAAGCATACAAAACACATATTGTAGTGGTCACACACAGAGCCATAAATTTAGGAACAAGATCTGCCTTAGCTTGAACATAGTCTGCTCTGATAATAAGGAACAATGAACTGAAGCTATTATGAAACGAAGCCCAGGAGTTTGAATAAAGGGCGCTTTTAGTTGAGTTCTCCCAAAAAAATACAATAAAATAAAGTAATACAAATTTGTCTAACTTTTTTCACAGGTTGCATGTTGTCCTAATTTTCCTTCCATTCCACTTCACCACCTCCACTTTAGAAAAGTATAGGTTATGTTTGTGGGTCCATTTCGTGAATGGGATTGACTGCTCTGCACTGAATTATTACTGGTTAAGTCTGAAATGATATTAATTTCCTCCGTAGAATTGGTGGCACTCTCTTATCCCATAGCACATTATTTTCACTGGGAGTTTTGAGTGTTCAAGGAACATAGGATCAGATCTCCCCTCCACGCACGCACACCTACAACATACACGTTGCATTATGATGTGCTGAGTGTGACCAATTTGGAGCTTTATGTTTATCTACTTGTCTGATTGCTGTAAGGGTGTCAACTATCTGCATATATTGAGTTAATTCAATAAGCAGAATTGTCAGGAAATGCACCTGGTAATGGAGGAGGTAGACTGTGGGTATGTCTTCACTACTCGCCATATCGGCGGGTAGCAATCGATTGCTCGGGGATCGATATATCACGTCTCATCTAGACGCGATATATCGATCCCCAAACGCACTTATATCGATTCTGTAACTCCACCAACCCTAACGGAGTTAAGGAATCGACAGGGGGAGCCGCGGACATCGATCCTGCACTGTGAGGACGGTGAGTAATTCGATCTTAGATACTTTGACTTCAGCTACATTATTCACGTAGCTGAAGTTGCGTATCTAAGATCGATTTTTCCCCCGTAGTGTAGACCAGCCCTGTGACATACACTTCTCCGCCAACACTTGAGACAATACAAGAGCCACTTGCTTTGTCTGCCTTGCCAACCCCTGGAGCTCACCAAACTGGTTTTAGGCAGCCAGTCCAAGTCTGTGGGATGAGAGAACAAAGTCTTTTGGCTGGATTTCAAGAGACCATCAAGGACAGGAGGGAAAGAGACTGTTGGGGAGCAGACTGACACCCCAGGACCTCAGAGGTAGAAGAAATTAGACCTACTGGGCCCCAAGAGGAGGATTGAGGATGGTTAGACGCTGGTTAAGATAGACATGCATATCAACCTTGTGTTAAAATCCTTTCCCCTTGCACTGTGCTTTGTTCTGTTAGGAATAAACATACATTTTGTTTTAAGAAAGCTGACTTGGATCACTGTATTCACTGCTGGCCACAAGGGAAGAGCTACATGTATCCAACCCCTGTTGGAGTAATCCCGGTGGACCCACAGGGTGCTGTAGCCTAGGACCCAGGCTAGGAGTGGGAGCATTGCTGGATTCCACTGCAGGGCAATCAAGGCACAAAGTCTTCTTCCTGAGAGGGATGTACTTAGAGGCTTGAGAAGGGTTCAGAGGTAAAGCTAGCTCTGTAACTGTGACAGCGAGTACTGCCATAATAAAAACAATATTAAACTGCAGAACCTCAGCACAGGCTTTGGCAACAACAGAGTTGATAGCGTTGAGCCAGGAAGAGCTGTGCCATTTTACAAATTTCTCCATGTTTAAGAGTGTTTGTATTAGCATTTTGGTTGAGCCCATTAGAACGGTAGAGGGCAAGGTGTAAAACGTAGACAGTGGTGTTACACACAAACTAGGCAACTTGCATTTTATAGCAGAATCGTGCTCTGAGCTTCACAGGGTGACAGCTTTGGAGAGAATGGCCTCTGCAAGAGTAAGAACATAAGAACGGCCATACTGGATCAGACCAAAGGTCCATCTAGTGACAGTGGTCAATGCCAGATGCCCCAGAGGGAATGAACAGAACCGTCAATCACCAAGTGATCCATCCCCTGCTTCCCACTCCAAGCCTCTGGCATGCAGAGGCTAAGGATACCATCTCTGCCCATCTTGGCTAATAGCCATTGACGGACCTATCCTCCATGAATTTATCTAGTTTTTTTTTAACTCTGTTATAATCTTGGCCTTCACAACATCCTCTGGCAAGGAGGTTCGACTGTGTGCAGTGTGAAGAAATGCTTCCTTTTGTTTGTTTTACACCTGAGGCCTATTAATTTCATTTGGTGACCCCTAGTTCTTGTGTTATGAGTCAGTCACCAAAGAACAGTTGAAGCTGGGTTTTTACACTTGGTCTATCTTAAAAAAAACATTGTACCTGATTTCCCTTGTGTGGCTGTGAAATAGTTCCTGGGGAGGGGACTCTGAACATGTCACTCTTTCACACCACTTTATCTCTGTCAGTACCATATGGCCTTTCATTTTCTTTTTAATCGCTACCATTCTCCATATCATCTCTCTGGTTTGGTTTGCTTTGGGGTTTTTTTTTTTTGCTTTTTTCTGAAAACATGTTTTTGAAAACAGGATTTATTGTGACAAAAGAACCCATCCCTATGAAAATGCAAAAGATACTAGTTAACCAAGAACATTGGCGCATTATAAAATATGTTTACATATTCACAGCTCTTGTGGTCTTCAGACTTAGAGCTGTGGCAGTGGTATATCAAGAGTGAGTGCTTTAATCAGGGCAGAGATCAAAGACACTGTTCGCAATCTGCAAAGAAAAGGATGTGCACCCAGTGTATGGATTTGAGTAACGTGAAGGCAGCCTACAGCTTTCTGAGAAAACAGAATTTTTGAAATTTCAGTGACATTTTTTATTTGAAAATGTTTGGTATATTTTTTTGCAAACAAAACAGAACAAAAACCAATCCAGCCGTCTCAGCTGGGCTCCAGTGATGGGAAAACTTTAAGGGTCTGATCCAATGCTGCCTGTGAAAGCCAATAGAAAGATACACATTGACATCGCTGGGCTTTGGCTTAGGCTCTAAGAGGATCTATATGAAGGAGATGTCACGCAGACTTGAGCAAGATCTTGTAGAAGAAGAGTTCAGAAAAATCTCCCATACCACAGAGGAATATTAAGGGTAAAAGAGGCAGGCAGGCAGAAGAACATCTACTTTCAGCCAAGCTGTGATATTGTTAAACCAGAAATAATAGGCTAAGAATGCCGGCTAAAAAGGCTAATTCGTTCCACCAAAAATATATTATTTAACAGTGTCCAGCCTCAAACAAGAAGGAAGGACTGTATACAGTAGACAGTAACATGGCACTTTTCCAGTCTATCATCATCTGCTTTTATTTAAAATGCTTAGTAGTATTTTATATTTCTAATAAATTATGTTTAGTCGTGTTGGTGGCTGGAGGCAAGAGGGCTTTTCAAGAGATTAAGCTATACAAGCGTTCTTGCTCCAGTGAAATCAGTGAAGCTACGCTGATTAACAGCAGCTCTCAATCTGGCCCCAGATGTATATTTTGGGCCTCATTTGGGGAATTGTAGCTAAGTTATCTCTGGGCACACCCCTCTTTATGCAGAGGTAACTCTTATTTTTCATTAGCGATATTTTGTATGTATATCATCATGTTTAGGGGTGCGTTATGGGGGCATACCAGAGAGAGGTAGCACCTCTATTGGAGGAACACTTCATGCACCTCAGGAAGGAGTTCATCCACTTTAGTCTCCACCTACTCCCATGTCTCACCTGTGGCTCTAAGTTGCCATTTGTGTAGGACAGCAGCCACACCCCAGTAAACTGCTTCAATGAGCGGGCTGAACCAGGTGAGGGAAGCCGATGGGTCCTTTGTCCTAGGCGAGATAGGGAAACTGCCTTTCTCTAGCATGCGAAGACTGTTCTGGTGGCTGGGCAGAGGAAATCAATTTGTGATTCAGTGGCCATAACATATTTCTGACCTTCTGTGCCATAGCATCTTTTGTAATCCTGGAGGAGGAGACTGGAAAGAGCAAGTCGGGGACTCATAACTCCTGAGCATTGAAACAAGTGAATGAAATCGACATCTATCTAGGCATTTATGTGGCTGTCACCAGTGCCTTTCAATGGATTAAGGAAGCCATCTTGGATCTCTGTGATCTGCTCCCGAGGTATATAGAGTGTGGGACAAAGCAGTCGTTCTATTTTTCTCCTATGGTAAGTGCTCTCTGCCCTTCTGATATTAAAGATGGGTTCTTTCCAGAGTGGTAGCAAAGGATGTCAAACTGATCATGTATTTAAGCATTCACCTGGTTTGCAACCATTTTGTACCCAGCACACAAAGACATAGAAGGCTTCTAGGTTCGCACTCATTTCTCTGCACTAGTCATGATGCCATTGTGGGACCAGAAGATAATGAGATGAATAGGAAGCATTTCCACAGCATGAGCAATGTATGAACATCATTATTAATGTTCTTACAAAATATCCCATCTCTACATGATGTCTACATATCTGAGATACAGCCCTCTGCTAGATATAAAAAGCCATGACCATCCAACAGGGATCAGCTGTTTAATGGAAAGTCTGCTCTTTTTTCACTTTAAATGATATTTTATTATTTATGTCTCAGGTATAGAGTATATATACTGGGTGTTTCTTCAGATTATAGTGGTAGAGAACAAATCCTTTCCCCTTCAAACAATTACATTTTGGCACAGAAAATTGGAAATCTAGAAAAATCCTGCAGTTATTTACACATTGTACAAATCCACTGAAGTCAGTGGTATGTTAAATCAGAGCAGCAATTGGTCTGATAAATGTAATCAGGTGAACCCTGCCTATATTCATAGCTGTGTGCATATTTAGGGCCAAATTCTGATAGTTTTACTCAGATTCAATTGTACCTTAGTCTTAGTCCCACTGGCTTCAGTAAAGCTGCTTGTGGATGAAGGTACGATTCATGTGAGTGAGAGTGCAAAACCTGACCATTAATAATTTTTGGAGGACCTCAGAGCCCATTTTGGTAGGAACCATATAAGGGTATAGATGGTATAAATTACTGATTTTTATAGGGACAGTCCCGATTTTTGCGTCTTTTTCTTATATAGGCTCCTATTACCCCCCACTCCCTGTCCTGATTTTTCACATTTGCTGTCACCCTAACTTTATATCACCAGGAAGGGCTTTTCTACTAGGAAAGTGACCTTAAAAATGGTACCATATTGGTTGTCTCTCAATGACTTTCACATCAGATTGGTTTGGTTTACAAGTTAAAAGTTAAAAGTTCTCCGTGTGTACATATATATATATATATATATATATATATATATATATATATATATATCTTCCTACTGTATTTTCCACTACATGCATCTGATGAAGTGGGCTGTAGCCCACGAAAGCTTATGCTCAAAATAATTTGTTAGTCTCTAAGGTGCCGCAAGTACTCCTGTTCTTTTTGCGGATACAGACTAACATGGCTGCTACTCTGAAACAAGTTAAAAGATGTTATTCATAATGGCCCAGCCCAGGACCTGGGAGTTAAAGTATGTTCTTTCTGCTTATGCATCATCATCAGTGATAAAAACTCTACAAATGCTGCCTTGAGTTGCCTCTATGCAACTACGCTGTAGTTTAGATCTGCTTTCACTCACTTTTGTGGTGCCCCGATTATCTTCAATAGGGGCTCTCAGCTGAAAGGGAGACCAAAATTTGGCCAACAAAAAAGCAACTTCTTTTAAGACAAACCTCAGCACCGAGGCAGTTCTCAGGACAGGACTGGTGCTCAAGTTTACAATTCTTTTGATGGTGGAGTAAGGAAAGTTTCTAGCTCATTCTCACCCTCCCATAGCTGTGTTGGCTCTGTAGGTGCTTGCAGAGGTAAAACATCGTGAAAATATCATTTTCATAATAAATTAGGCACTTGTGACTTGGAATTAAACCAGGGAGAATAATTCATTATTAATAATTTCTTGGTATTTTGCCATCTTACTCTGTTTAGAGATTGTCCTCAAGCAGATTGTGGTTTTCTCTAATGTATTAATTAATTGAAGTTTTGCCAGATAATTTCTGCTAGTAATTTTTGGTCTGTAGATTGTTCACTTGCAAATATTTGGCACCCAACATTCTAAATGCGATCTGTCTGTTTAATTTGATTGTACACACAGGACACATGATATTGTTTCTGTTCCTTGATTGGGTACACCTATGCTGAGAATTAGGTTTGCAGTGTGAATACTTGTTTCCACATTCAGAATTCACTTTCTACATGTATTTTCCTGAGCTTGAGCAAGTCATTTCAGCTCTGTACTTCAATAAAACGGTAATAATAATACTTACCTCATAGGTATGCAGGGAGGCTAAATTCATTCATGTTTGCAAAATGCTTTGAGATCTTTAGATGGAAGGTGCTATAATATTGCAAATCATTATTATTGTTTGTTAATATCTCATGGTTATCACTCCTTACTGTAGTAGAAGTTTTCAATCCTTTGCTTAAAGCTGTTCCCTGCAGTGTACAGAGAATCAGAGATGGCAGAAATAGCTTGGAATTTTCTTAATATATT
Source organism: Gopherus flavomarginatus (assembly GCF_025201925.1). Lineage (NCBI taxonomy): Eukaryota > Metazoa > Chordata > Testudines > Testudinidae > Gopherus > Gopherus flavomarginatus. The sequence continues at coordinate 129,062,344 of NC_066622.1, read as the reverse complement.
GCAAATTATGAGCTAGACAAGGTCCACAACCTGTTCCAACAGATTTTCTTGTTCTTAAGGCATTTTACTCTCAATATGCTCCGTAACAATGTGCTCAGAGTTGTTTAGGGACATGAAAAAATATTTACCTCAGCCTTCCACAATGTATTACTTATTGTTTGAAAAAGTTGGTTCCTTTCTATGCCAACAGTTATCATCCTGGGAAACATATGGGAGAATAGCAGTGATATTGAAAATAATATGCTCTTCTCTGGGATAAGTTAATATTGAGGTGCCACGGCAACATCAGCCAAAAACCACTGTGTAAAACAATTTCTTTGGAAGCTCAACAAGTCCCAACATTTCTTAGCAAATGATTTAGCTAGTATTACACACATCAAATGACCCAGGCAGCCCCAGCTAAGTCTTTTTGAATCTTCGCCTTTCCATGAGTGCTTGAGGCTTAAAAAACACTTTAACTATTACCATGAGTAGAACAATAATAATCGGATCCCTTCCCCAATATAAACCTTTCTTGAAAGAAGAGTTATTGGTGGGAGGGTGGGGCATGCAAGGGATTACCTCAACCATGCCCATTAACGAGACTATTTGCTCAAATTTGGCTGCCATCTTGGCTCCCCCTCCTGGTAGGTAGAGCTACAGGAGGCCATCTTGATCCCCCACCTCTGTTCTGCCAACAATGACAGCCTTTTTTTCACATTAATAATGCTTTCCATCAGACACCCTCACACTTTCTCCCTTATGTTTAGGAGGCGTTCCTCATAAAAATTTGCAAGCCAATAACCTATCCTCCTTAAATTTCACTTCTGTCTATAAAACACTTGACAATGACTATACCATTTTGACCTCTGCTTATTACACTAATTACCTCACTGTTACCTTTACTCCTATTGTCTGTTAGATGTATCTGCCTATCATCTCGTCTCATATATTTAATTGTATTTTTTTGGGGGCAGCAACCATCTTTTTCATTATTACAATGCGAAGCACAGACCCTGATTGGTGCCTCTTAGGACTTCCCATATAACAAGTAAACAATAATAATTGGATCATTATTCATGTAATGAACTAGTTAGTTCACAGTATATACTGTACCACTGCCCTCTTCTGGATGGAATTCACCCTGTTCATCTATGTGTCATGGGCGCCATCCTGCTAATCAAATGGAGCTCAATTTCTAGAGACCAGTGTTTCCTTGCAGGGTGATGTGGGTTCTATCTTTACTGCTGCTGAGAAGTTCTGAGTTGCATTGGTATGCAGCATAAAGATGGCTGTGAAACCCTAGATGGTCACAGATGTGTTGCATTGTATTCTGGTGGTAATATTCTGTGTTTTCCACTTTCAGACTGGCTATTTCTTTCTTGAAGCACCCATTTTATCACACACTGTATGTTATTTACCATCGGAAGACCCATTCTGTCCATGCATGCAGTTATATTCTGCAAGAGTATTTCATCACATTGTACAAAAGAAAAAAAATGCAAACTTTGCTTTCCTGGCAACTCTCCATTTTGTTATATGTGAAAAGTGAGGGATAGATTAAAGAGGAGTTTGGAGGGAAAAGGATTAAAAATAGGATAGAAGGGGAAGGAGAAAAGGAATGGGAGGAGGATGGAAAACTCCTCAAAGGGTTTAAACAATTAATCATTTCATATATCTAGCTTTTTTGTCCTGAGAGATTCAAAAACACTTTATGAACGGGAATAATTTCACCCAGCTCTGAAGTGCTGCCTCCTCTGGGCCAGAGCGCAACAGCTATTTTAACAGTGCACACCAGACTCTACACACTGATATCAAAACTTTCAGGGGTGTTATAAAAATCTTTGACTCTTTGCAGGGTGGCCCGCTGCCAGTTCCTTTCTGTTCATCAGAAGCTGAAATGCCGGCATGGAATAAGCAGGGTAGCAGTACAACACGGAACATTTATAGCAAGGCCAAATCTTTATGATTTCTCTTGGCCCAGTTTAGAGGAGAACACTGCTGGGACTGATTTCGGTTTTGATATCATATACTGAGGCTGCAGACCCTTAAGAGTACGAGCTGGAGAAAAGAACATAGGAAACATTAGGAATGAGAAAAGGCCATTCAAACACATTGATGCTTGTCTCTTGTAATACAACAGTTCCCCCAGGATAGCATCTAATTGCTTCTTGAACGAACCCACTGTCTTTGCCTCAACAACCTTGCCCAGTAGGGCCATTCCAAACATTTATTATTCTTTGAGTGACAAAGCACTTCCTTACGTCTCTTCTGAATTTGTTTTTTTTGAACTTCCATGTATGCCCCCGATCCTGTCATCTATGCAGTTTCAAAAGTAGTAACATGCATTGATATTCTCCATTTGGCTAAGATTTTTGTATATTCAGCTAGACCCCCCCCCCCTTACATGTCTTTTTAAAAAAGTTGAAAAGACTGAGTTTTTTAACCTTTCAGTAACTTCTACAATTTTATCCTGAAACCAAGTTGAGGAAAAAAATATTTGTTAAAGCCTGACTTACATTAGACCAAACTAGGTCAAAGGATAAAGTCTGCTATAGAAACGCATTGCAGTAAGTTCTCTTGTGGAGACTTAAACCACCATTTAGTTTCCCTTCTGCTTGCTTCAAGTTATTTTGACAAGAGTCAAGAAAGGATAGAACAAGAATCAAACACCTGATAAAACTGGGAAAAAAGCTGATAATATAAATGGAAAAATTGGTGAGTTACATCTTTTTTTCCCCTCCGAGGAACAATGTTTTTGGGGAAAGTAACTGTTTATAGAGCAAACTTTTCCATCTCATCATGCCTCTCGAAATTCTTATTGAGAGCATGTCTTCACATACAGTGCTGCTCTGCTGCAGCCTGTCTGGTGAAGATGCTCTATGCTGACCAGCGAGAACGCTCCCATCAGCATAATAAAACCACCTCTGCAAGTGGCAGAAACTCGGTCAGTGGAAGAAGCTCTCCTGCCGATGTAGTGCTGTGCACACCTGCTCTTATGTTGGTGTAATTTATGTTGCCCCAGCGGGTGGTTTATTCACACCTCTGAGCAACAAAAATTCTGGCTACATAAGCTATAGAGTAGACATAGCCTAAGAAGGGTCAGAAATCACCTGGAAGCCCAAGACAAGCCACAGGATCAAATGGTTGCAGTGGTCTCCGGTTCAAATTCAGTCTAATCTGTCACAAATATTCCCTTACTTTTTTGGATGAAATTATATGCCCTGTGTTATGAAACAGGTCAGACTAGCTGATCTTATAGTCTCTTTTGACCTTAAAAAAAAATCTATGACTGAGTGTTATGGATGAAATTCGAAATTCACACTCCCTGAGACAATGGGCGTTGGGTGAAGAACCAACACGGGGATTCAAGAAAAGGAAGCTGCCTCATTCCCAGCCTCGTGGCAGGGTGAACAGCACCAGTGCACCATGTCCATAGCTGCTACTAATACCCTGAGCCATAGCAGTGGATAGGGCCTGCTTTTCACACTGCCTGCCCATTTTTAGCTAGGGTTGCCAACTTTTTCTAATTGCACAAAATCAAACACCTTACCCCACCCCTTCCCAGAGGCCCTGCCCTTTCCCCCACACCTTCTCGGAGGCCCGACCCCATGCTCACTCCATCCCTGCTCCTTCCGTCACTCACTCTGCCCCACCCTCACTCACTTTCACTGGGCTGGAGCAGGGGGTGGGCTTTGGGGTGGGGCCGGGGATGAAGGGTTTGGGGTGCAGAAGAGGGCTCTGGGATGGTGCAGGGGGTTGGGGAGTGGGGGGATTGCTGGGTGTGGGCTCCAGGAGGGAGTTTGAGTGCAGGAGGGGACTCTGGGCTGGGGCAGGGGGTTGAGATGGGGGAGAGGGTTCAGGGTTGGGGGTCCCAGTGGTGCTTACCATGGCTCCCACGAAGCAACCACTAGGTGCATGGGTGGCCAGGGAGGCTCTGTGAGCTGCCCTCGTGCCTGAAGATGCCACCCTTGCAGCTCCCATTGGTTGCAGTTCCCAGCCAGCGGGAGCCGCTTAGCCAGCACTTGGGGCAGGAGCAGCATGTGGAGCATTCCTGGCTGCCCATATGGGCAGGGGGCCTCAGGGGGGCAGGGGGCCTCAGGGATCCAGTGGTCGCTTCCAGGAACTGTGATTAATGAAAATGGGATCACAGCCACAGTGGCTGGAAGGCTGTGAAGGACATTTGGGATAAGACAAACGTCTTTCATTTCTAGAAGTCATGTTATGATTTTGTTTTATATGGAACTCTGTGGTTTCCGTTATCCTTGCTCATTATCTCTTGGCTCTTGAGCTTTGGTAATAAACATATAGTGATTTTTCACTATAAATATATTTCAGTGTTGAGAAGTTATGCAACTTTATTGTGATCCAGATTTAATACCTTAGTAGTCCTGCATTCTATAGATCTATTCCTTACCATGCTACCTTCACTTAGCTCATGCTTACTGGCAATGCCCTTTCTCCTGAACTGATTTGGTCTCTAATTGCTTAAAATGAGACCATTATACTGGCAGGAATAACTGGAGCACAGAATACTCTATGCTAAAGGAGTTAGTTGATGGTATAGCTTTGGCTTTGCTAGGTCAGCTATACCTGCCGAGGATTTGCCATACCAGGGCAATCCTCAGCAGCACACTTACAGTGACTCTAACTGCCTTTGCAATCAGGAATTCTGCACTGGAATGGCATCTTGGATGGAGAGACAAGAGTATTCCATTTCAACCAGATCCTGTTTAAGAGCCTTATCCAAAGCCCACTGAAGTCAATGAAACTCTTTTAATCGATTTCAGTGGGCTTTGCATCAGTTTGTTGTATTGAACATTGTGTTAAAATTACAAGCTGTCACTTTAAATCTGAAGGTGTTTCCTGGTCCTGTTTGCGTGCTAGGGGGCATTGTCGGGAAATGTGTGAGCTGTGTCCTCAGCAGTCAATCTGCAAACAGTCAACCTGGAAGGTGGACTAAGCCTTAGAGAGCAGCCTGCTTTATCTCTCTCTGGTTTTGGTTCTTGTGTGTTAGAGCTCTGGATTCTAAGAAATAAAATAATGTTACAGTACAACCTTCTAGAGAGAGAAAAACATAAAGTACTCTAACTTCTCTCTATATGTATGCCATGAACATAACTTTAAGGACTTAGGAGTAGCCTTCCCCAGTCATTCAGACTACCTGACACTTTTTCTGAGGAACATGAGGTGGTTTCTGCCTTAGCAACACTCTGGAACCCCATTGTCTAAGGCTCTTCCCCTAAGTTTTTCTTCTAACTCTTTCACGACTCATAGCAGAGTGTCTTGGATATATGGGTGGTTTCTCCCTAGCTGCTCAACAGTTTTTCATTCAAAAGACTATTTTTCTCTCCACATAACTGTGTGAAGCCACCTACCAGGTGATCTTGTAATGTAGAGAACTGAGGCTGTGTCTTTTGGGTCAGAGTTGTCTGATGGTAAGAACACCAACGAGAGCAGAAAGGCTCTGATAACTCAATGTTCTGGCAGATGACAGGAGAAAAAAGCCTTGGGGCTTTCATTATCCTTGGCAAATGTTTTCTTCCAGAGTGATTTGGATTGTTAGGGCCATTAGTCCTGTCAGACATACCGAATATAACTGGGACATTCACTGGATTTAAACATGTTCAAGTGTTTACAACCCCATCTCCTCCCTTGGGAATCCTTGAGTCAAGCTGCCTGCTGTATTGTCTTTGGCTGGGTCTTTAGAGTTTCTGAATTAATGTGCTTAAAATTCAGTGAGTCTTGGTTAGACAAGAGGTCAAACATTGTGAGTTCTTGTTTGGTGACTGAGTCCAGCATTTCACACAGGGAGAGAAATAAGCTGAGCCCTTGTGTCTTTCACAGTTTCTGCTGAAGTTTTAAGTCCATTAAAAAATGAGGGCCAAAAGATACCTTTGGAGCATGGTGTGGATGCTTTGGGGTCTGTACACAGCTCTGAGGGAACGTGTCATCTGAGGTCCTCTCACTCTGCTTGGCCTCAGGCAGAATGAGCAGCGCCCTGACCACAAGAGCTGTCTCATTGCTGCCATAAAAGATTGAGCCACCTGGTATCCCTCTCCCTCCTCTGAAGCAGTCATGAAGGGGTCAAGGAGAATGGGGACGAAGAGACATAGAAGAGAAACAACCCGTCTCCCTTAGGCCCAGCAGCCAGAAAAGAAAGAGGGAGAAAGAAGGGTGAAATAATTCCCTCTTTCAACAGCAAGGGAAAGTAGGTGACAGACCATCTCCTACTCACCATTCAAAATTGTGTTGGAAGGAAGAGAGGGGGACAGAGATTATATCCAGTGAAATGAATGGGCAGCCTGGATGGAGATCTTGCCTTTGCTTTGTCATGTTTGCATGTGATTATTCTGTGATTCTCTGCAGTCCCTCTGAGTAAGGAAAATGGTTCTCCAGCTCTTCAAGGTTGAGTGCCAATGGTGGAGGAAGCAGCAGGACTTCATAAGCCAGTTGCGCCAAGTAATGAAAGGACCCTTGAGCAAATTGATTCTCTTCAAACCAGGCTTTGCATTTCACAACCCCTACTTCATGCTCTGCAGTCAGCCAGTGAGAGATGCTTGTATCATGGGTACCTAGTCTTCTGCTGAATGAGCTGAACTCATTGACAACCTCTGAAGTAACATCAATTTCAGATTGACAGTTTTCTCCACACACTTCAGAATGATCTGTTTATGTAAAGAGCTGAAGAGAATACTTATGATACACTCTGAATGTAAATCACTGAATGTAAGGAGGCAGGAGCATAGGAATTACAGTCAGAACAGAGCAACAGTCCATCTAGTCAGTTAGGCCTCAATCCTCAAAGGTATTTGGGTGCCTAACTCCCTTTGAGGATCTGGGCCATAGGGCCTGATCCAAAGACGATTGTAGTGGAAGGACTTTGGATCACTCCCCATATCAGTAGCTTGTCCTGACAAATGACCGAAACCTGATGCAGACGAAGGATTAAGGCAGGTAACCTCTGGTGTGTGACCAATTTATTGCCTATGGTAAGGAACATTAGGAGATAACCTACAGAGAGGAAAGTAGCCTGCCAGTTTAAAGGGCACTCTGAGAGGAGAGAGTAATGTAGAAGCTTAGAGTAGAGTTGACATTTTTCAAAATAATTTTTTGAAGTAAAAAACTACCCTTTTTTTTAAAAGAAAAGTTCATTCAAGTGTTTTTCTTTCAAAAATATTCATTTTGTAGAAGTCAAATTAGCCATTTTTGTTTTTATAATTTTTCCTACGTCCCCACCCGTTTTCAGTGACAAAATACAATAAATAAAAAGCCAGGGGAGAAGGAGAAGAAAGGGGACAGGAAAAGCAAAACATTTTTGAAAACTGAAAAGGGTCACAAACGTTGTCGAATAGCCCCTAAGCCATTCTTTTTTGAAGCCTGCAGAATGGAAATGACATCACCTTCCACCCCCCGCAAAGGAAAAATGGGTTTGGAAAGTAGTGCAGCTCAGCAAGGGGACATGAGTGGAAGACAATGAATGGAGGTGGAATGCCTGGGCCCCAGGCCAGGGTGAAATTCTGGAAGCATAGGACACTGTAGACATATTAGGCCTGGTCTACATACAGTTTTTGTACCAGTATAACAATTTCATGTGAGGTGTGATTTTTTTTTTTTTTAATCAAGGGAGTTATTCCAGTACAGCCCCTAATGTGGAGACAGTTATATGGTATAAAGGTGCCCCATCATGGTATCGTTTATTCCCCTTCCCAAACAGCAGTGGTTCTCAAACTTTAATGTTGGTGACTGTTTTTCCACAGCAATACTACTAGTGCAAGCTCCCTTATAAATTAAAAACACATTTTTTTCATATTTACCAATATTATGAATGCTGGAGGTGAGGCGGAATTTGAGGTGAAGGCTGACAGCTTGCGACCCCCCAAGTAATAACCTTGTGACCCCCTGAGGGGTCACAACCTCCCAGTTTGAGACCCCCTGCCATATCAAAATAGCCATAGTGGCATAAAACACCTTTCTACCAATATAATTGTGTCTGCCTTAGGGAGGGATTTTATTGTTGTAATTACACTGGTATGGTGCAAAATTTTGTGTATGGACAAACATTAAGGGTGTTATTTGAATAACTTGATCATAAAACAGCCAATCGGGAAAACAATGCTGTACATCATTAAGAAAATAGAATTGAAAGCTTTCCATTAGGGCATAGAATGAGTTTCTAGACCTGAGGGCTGAGGAGATAAGCCCTGGATATATTCACTGGTTCCATGCCCCAGCCAAAGAAAATAGACCCTTTACCAGATAGGCCAGTATACTTTGATTATCTTTAGCCTCCTGGGAAATTCAGTCCCTGAGAATGAGTGACATGTCCAGTGAATACCACCCTGGGAAATCAGGGAAAATAGATTTGGTTCTATGCCATTATCTTTTGGGGAGAAATGGAGGGTGGGGTTCTAAACAGTCTTTTAAGTGTTTTCCCAAAATGTCTAGGAATTCCTTTTAAAATTGTTCTATTTAAGGGTTTAAAGAAATTTTGTGAACACCCCTAACCCCGTCCCTTTGGCCTCTCCCCATCTTTAGCAGGCATAATTTATGACCCAGACATGTTAAAAGAAAGCTGTAACATAGAGAGAGAAAAAACAAACTTGAATATAAGGAATTGCTTTGCTCTCCACACCAGGAAAATTCACACCTCATTACCATCGCAGTGAATTCCAAAGAAAGCACATACAAATGGGGAACAAAGTAATCTGAATAAAAAAGTGTTCAGTGGTTAAACCCGACTCCCCACTACCTTGCCTTGGATTTGCACACAGAGGGCGAACTCTGGCCTCATGGAGTGTTTGAAGTGGAAACTTTTGGGGAAATACTGAAAGTCACTCCCAATACAAGGGGAACAGTGAGCCTTCCCCTGCCCCCTTTGTCGTTCCCTCTTCATATTATTTTTTCTTTTGCAGCATTTCTAATCACAGTATTAGGTGACATTACCCCCATCACCTCCTTATTGTGAACCATCCCGTTGCTTCAAGACAGAGGACCATTGTGGGGGTGGTAAGTAATTTATTTTGTTCAATGGATTTCTTGTTCTGCATGTAGGCAAAGCCACTTTTATCTTACATTTAAATTTGTGTTTTCCTTTTTACAATTGGTTTTGCTACATCAAAAAGCTTTCAGCATTTTCAAAAATCAAGAAGAACAAACTCCAAGAAAAATAAAATTGAAAAAGGAGCCCTATCTAATACACCCAGCATTGCAGAAACGAACAGATTCACATGGGATATTGGCTACTGACGACTATGGAAGTAAGAACGATTTTTGATCTTGAGGCCCAGTTTTATTCATATGTTTTTTCTTAGCCTCAAACAATGTCTTCAGCTAGTCCAGGTGAAGGCAAGTCAGAAACAAAATAACATAATAAAGGCAATGCTTGATGCAGACACTTTTAGCTATGCTACACAACTCACATTGTCTTTGAACCCTGTGTGATGAGAGAACTATTTGAGACTCCAGGGACTACTCTCGGATATGTTTTTACTTCACCACACAGTAGTGAGACAGAACTCTTCGGCTTAAGAAATATGTTCAGCAAGCTTTTGCAATTTTTCTTCTTATTTTATTTTAACCATTACGCTAGTAATAATTTGGAAAGAAATGAGAGCCGAGAGCAGAGAGCAGATGTGCCACACAGGACCCATTGTGCAGCAGCTCTCTCAGCTTTGGTTGAGCAGTTTGTCCTTACATGATGGAGGGTAGGAGGCGAGGACAGGATGTCAGGAATCAAGAAGTGAAGCCTTGGGACTAGAAGGAGAATTTAATGTCTGATCCAACCAACAGAAGTTGGGCCAATAAAAGATATTGCCTCTCCCACGTTGTCTCTCTAATATCCTGGGACTGACATGGCTACAACGACACTGCATACACCAAAATCACAGCAGACATTGCACTAACTTTAGTGGGCTTTGGATTAAGACCGCTATTTGAGTCAGAACTTAAGCAGGCCCTTAAATCAATCAGGACAACATTTTAGCATTTGCTTAAGCATAAGCTTAAATCCACTGAAATTAATATGACTTAAGCACATGCTAGCATGCTGTCCTGAATAGGGCTGCTTTCCTGAATTGAGGGCCAGTTTCACAAAGGTATTTAGGCACCTAAAATGGAGATAGCGAGATTTTCAAAAGGGCCTAAAAGGAGTAGGTGCCCAATGCCAATGAAAGCACATATTCTGCTTAGATGCTTTTGAATATCACACTGGATGCCCAGGTGCATCTTTAGGCCCTGAGACTTACATACCTAAATGTATTTAGGTACCTAACTCTTATTGATTTCAAGGAGGATCTGGGCCTCTGTTCTTAGAGATATTACTTTCCCCAGAGCTCATCATCCATAAATAACTTGCCCAAGCACTTCATACTGGGGGAAAAAGAGGACTAAGGCCAAGTCTACACTTACAAGCTTACGATCGCATGTGTAGCCACATTACGCTGATGGAAAAGAGCTTTCCTGTCAACATAATAAAATCAGCTCCATGAGTAGCAGTAACTATGTCAGTGGGAAAGCATGTTTTTTTCACACTCCTGAGCACCAGAAGTTTTGCCAACATAAGAGCTGATGTAGACATTGCCTAAGGTATCAGACAGTATAGCAGGAGTGGGCATGTAAGTACATAGATCAGTAGTTAGATATACCTTCTTGAGCATGGGTGATTCAGACACAGTCCCTAGAGTTTACTGTGTCATATATTGCCTTATAAGATGTTTGGGACAGGAATCTGATTTTCCTAGGTGTTTGTACAGTGCCTAGTATCAGAGGGGTAGCCGTGTTAGTCTGGATCTGTAAAAGCAGCAAAGAGTCCTGTGGTACCTTATAGACTAACAGACTTATTGGAGCATGAGTTTTCATGGGTAAATACCCACTTCGTCAGATGAATGTCAGTACCTAGTACAACGATCCTGATTATGGCTTCTAGGCACTATTGGAGCACAAATATTAAGAAATGGTCGTCTACAACAGATCCAGCATCAGCCCCATCTTTAATATAGTGGTGTGAACTACAGGGGCTACGAGTTTGAGCATGATCCAAGTGGCCACTAAGTTCAAGGTGAAGCAGTGCATGCTGGGACTTGCATTCTCCACCAGCCATATTGAAAAGGTGTCAATGTCTGCAAATCATTCTCTTTTATTTACACACTCCTGAGGTTGAGAATACAATGGGACATTGGAGTCACTTAGAGCTTCACACTAATGCACCAGTGTAATTTCTTAGTGGCCAAAACCTGAAACTTTAGAAGAAATTAACAAGACAAAATTTCAATGTGATCCAAGACATTCCATGAAAAGTGGCATTTCAGAAAGAAGTAGCGACATTGCTTAAAATTCATTGAATTTCTAGGATCTTTTTATGATGTTTTAAACTGATAAAGAGGTAATTATCTTTGCCTGATCTGTCTGTCTGTCTATCTGTCTATCTGCTTGCCTACCTGCCTATCTCATTTATATTCTCTTTCCCCCATACTAACCAGAAGCCAATTTTCCTACCCTTTCTGCTTAAGAAGTTTTATTGATCTGAATGGGACTAATTGAGAAATATGTTATAATCCAGTGTAAGAGCAGGAGAATCTGGCTCTCTGGGTTGGATCTTGCACCACTCAAGTCAATGGGCATTTTTCCATTGACCTGAATGGAAGCAGCACCAAACCTTAGGTGCCTAGCTACAAAAGTGAGATTTGAGGCCATAACTAGAAAATTGGGGGGAAATGTTCTAGCAAAGCACAAAAAACTTCCAGTTCCAGCCCCCCGCTACCACTCTTTCCCTCCCCAGCCTTTTGGTTATTACAGGCTTTTCATTCTGGCAAACATATTTTATGACCTTGATGTACATTTAGCTAGAACAATCCCACACTGGGATCTAATTTCAGACCTACAAAGGTTGATTTATCCTTTTTCAGGCTATGTACTCATTTGAACTAAAATTACCCTGCTGCCAGCCTCCTTGATAGCAATTACATCTAAAGAGAGAGAACTACTGAACTTCATGTATTGGTAATGGACTTTCCGTCTATATTTTTCCTTGGGGATAAAGTGGTATGGGAAAATTAGCCACATTAGCCTAGGAAAATAGGGAACAAAAATACATATTTTATATTTTTTACAAGAATCGTCATGCTACCTATTAGCACTACCTGTTAGAATGATGGTGCTAGTCTTTATATAACGCGGAATGAAACCATTTTGATAGTTATTTAAGGGCATCAAAAATACCATCAAGAATGGTACATTTTAATTTTCAATAATACCAGCAGACTCAAGTATTCAGATTTTAGCATAACCAGCAGGAAAACTGTTTGATGTTTTAATTATGTCCCAGAAAATGCTGAATGGGTTATAAAAGCAATTTGAAGAGGGGAGGAGAAAAAAGAGGAGTTTATTACTATTGGAGAGGAAAGATGTTTTACAACATAGCATTAAAAATGTAAAATGAAATAAGGGGAGGGGGGAGAACTTGGCTAGTCAAAACTTTATCTGAGACAAAGTAGACCAGAGAAATAAAATTATATGTATCCGTTACAAGCAAACAGATCTAGAGCTGAAGGAAAGGAAAGAGCCTGAAAAGAACAATAACCCTAAAGTCTTTTAAATTATATTTAAGACTAGCCAGAATTCTGTAACAGTTCCCAACAAGGTATCTCAGAGGATTTAAGAGTTCCTGATTAATGCACTGACCTACTGCTCTCTGATGCAATGAGTTTAAAACCCAGCTGGGTATTCTCACTCAGGATGAAGCTGTTGGGACTTCCTAGGGCTCTATCCTGCTGGCATAAGGGTCATTCTCCTCAGTGAGACTCTGCGAAGTTGTCCCTGAGGGAAGGGAAAACTGAGAACCGGAGTCATTTGCAATGAACTGAACCAGATGTACATAGCTACAGTAATTTAAGCAGTAATAGGAAGTAGTAAGGGGGAGAAATGCTCTGATTTAACTCTTCCTGCCCGTAACAGGTGTAACAGCACAGTGAAAACTGCTCGAGGGTAAGTGGCAAGATACAAATAGAGGGAGAGTCTGAGCCCAAAGCTTTGTGGATGATTCGATCTGGAGGTTTGGTTTAAAGAGGTGGCGGCATCTGTGAAATGTGCCTCTGGACCTCAGATTATGAACCTCCTCACCAAAGTTCAGGGGTATTGGTTCATACTGACCACTAGATACAATTTCTGGGCCCTGTTCAGTATTGCCTTACAGCTACTTTGTGCCAGCAAGGTTGTAAAACCTGCCACCTTTACTGTGGAATACCCCTTGGCACAATGGGCTCCTGTGCCTGGCACAAAGGTACAGGGGGTATTCTGGGCCAGGCTGGGGCAGAGCGCGCTCAGGTCACGGTGAGACAGAGGTGGAAGGAGGCCATGGCAGGTGTGGACTCTGGGGAACCCTATAAAGGCCTATGAGGACTGCCCGCAGCCCTAACACATGCAAGGGGCCACACCTGCCCCCAGTAGCCTCTGAATAGGAAAGACACAAAGTAAGTGTCTCTCCTCTGCTGCTCTGTTGGTGCTTTTGCTAGTGTAGGAGGAATTCTCAACCTCCCTTCTATTTAAAATCCCATTTTCCTTACCTTGATTACTAATATAATCATAGACAACAAAACCTGCATGTTTTATACATTGCATTTACTTCCCTGTATTTATGCTCTTCACTTGCTGCAATTCACTCAGCTCAATGACATAAGGCGGATCAGTTTCCCCTTCTGGTTCCCATATAAACTCACAATACCGTTATATTGGGATTTATGGGAATGGTTCAATTAGATACAAATATAGATATATGCTTTTCCACTAACACCTGGCACAGAACTCTGATGATTTAATTATTTTTAACAGCCTTAATAAAAATTTTGTTTAGATACATAATTCATGTTTTATCATTGAAGTTTCTTTAAAGTTTTTAACCAAACCTAATATAACTATCCACAGGAATTTTTGCACTGGATTTTTTAAATATCAGCAAAAGCTGGTTTTGTATATCTAATACTATAATATATATATACAGACACAGATATATTTATATTTATGCATATATTTTAAAATAAAATTAAAACAATGACATAGTCATGTTAGGTTTTGATAAAAAAATCAAAGAAGTTTTTGATTAAACTTAAAATATGTATCTAAAAAGAAAATAGATGTCTCTTTAAGAAGGTTGTTAAAAATACTAGGGTGAGTAAAGGTTTCAGTGTCACTGGAAGAGAGCTGTGAATTCTTCAGCTCTCGTCATCTTCCATAAAGTCCAGTGCAGTCCTGAGTGTTTTGCTATATGTTTGTTATTTTATCATAATCAACGGTTCTTAGAGTCTCTGTGCTTTGTTGTTTGATGTTCTGAATATTTTTATTTAAGCCCTAGATGACAAATGCGAAGCTGGGGTGTTCTGATTAAAGAAGTACAAGAAGGCCAAGGTTAATGTGCTAAGTGAATGCATCTTGTAAATGTTGCTTGTTAGTCTGATTTTATAAGATGTGTGGTCATGACTTCAATAAAAAAACTGTCATGGTACTAGAATGGCCCAAATACCTTCAGACAGAGTTATATTTGAAGATTCTTTCTCATATGTAAAAGAATCGCACGAAATGAAGCCCGCAGCATAGGTTATTTTTAGAGAGGCAGTAATCCACTACACGGAGATTTTAATACTTTGCTTTTATTGCACATGGCTCTTCTCCCCGGTTTATCTCTGAGAACTCCACAACCATGTGGAGTGACCTTGATTATCAGTCACACTGTTTGACAAATAGGAAACGGAGGCACAGGGGTGGGGCGGGGGGAGGAGGTTTAAAATCACTTGCACAAACAAGGTCACACAGAGACTGACTTCAGAGTCAAGGAATGGAACCCAGATCTATTTACTCCTATCCCATTGCTCAGTCCACTTAAACCCCTGTATAGATCACAGCCCAGTGACAGTACCAGAAGACTATGAGGCTGTTGTGTTTTGTTTTCCTTTCTGTGTCAGAAGCAGAGCCGGTTGCCGATACAGTGCCTGGCATTGTTATTAGAGATTATAAACTTTCACCTTTTAAATAGTATTTCTGTGTGTGAGTCAAGGCTGGATCTGCCAGCTTGGGGTGGGGGTGGAGGTGAAGAACTGCTTGGCAAGCTAGGCTTTCTCAAAAAAAAAAAAAAAAAAAAGGAGGTGGGAGGGAATCACTCCAAACTCACAGGAATAGGTGTAAGCAAGGCAGGCTGATGAGATGCAATGCTTACTGCATGAGCACAGCTATAAGCGCTATTGGCAGCTTTGTAGGCCTAGCCAGTTACCCCAGAGAGAAAATAATAAAAAAACCCCCAACCTGTAAAGAGGATTAGAGTTTGGAGGCAGACAAGAGGCATCAACAAGGGGACTAGAAGATGTGGAGAATACTCAGATGAGGTTGCTTGCTACACACTTTTGTTTATTTACATTTTTTGGAGTTGCTGCTCTTCTTTACATGATTCAGAGAATAAGATGAGATATGGTAATTCCATTTTCAGACAGTCTCTGTGAGCCTTGGACAAAGTGTCATTATTTTTTTCCCCGGTAGGATATAAAAGTCAGTAAGAATCCATGCTAATGAGGTTCCTGTGAGAGCCTCAATTTCTGGCCATTGAACAAAGAAAATAACAAATTAATGATCACTTACATGGTGCTTTTCATTCTATATTTAATCTTTTCAACAGCCCTATTAAGTAGGTATTATTATCCCTGTTCTGCTGCTGGGGAAACTGAGGCAAAGAAAGTTAAGGCCAAAGGGTGAGCTGTTCAAAAGCATTAAAAGGACTTAGGAGCACAACTCCTACTGAAAGTCAGTAGCACATGTGCTCCTAAATCACTTAGTCGTGTTTGAAAATCCCACCCAAAATATTCATGCTGTGGACACCTCAAGTTAGACATCTAAATCCATATTTAGGCACTTCAGTATACTGAGTGATTTTCAGAGATGAAAGCTCCCTCTGAAGTCAATAAGATACACAGAAGCTCAGGACCACAGAAGACCTGGTTATAGACGACAACCTTTGTTCAAGTGATTATGGGGTAATTCAGTTTAAATGAAATGGAAGGATAAACAAAAATAGGGATGCAGCTAGGGTCCTTGAATTCAAAGGGGCAAACTTTAAAAAATAAAGAGAATTAATTAGGGAAGTGGACGGGTGAGCCTGGACCTGGTGCAGAGTGATTTTGTTTGCCTTTTTCGTCTTGGACTGCTGCGTGTCTGAGGGGTGAGGGGCCTCCTCTCTAAGACAGCTGGCAGACCACTCCTCACACTCCAGACTGGTGCTACAGTGATGACTATGTTCAAGAAAGGATATTGGGGGATGTTCGGGGGGGATGCCCCTTGAAGTATACCCTGACACAGGGCTGCCCAGAGGAGTCAGGAGTCCTGGGGTCTTCGGTGGCGGGGGGCCCCTGCTTCAGCGGTAATTCAGTGGCGGAGGGTCCTTCTCCTCTGGGACCCGCCACCGAAGTGTCCCGAAGACCTGCGGCGGGGGCCCCCTGCTGCTGAATTACCGCCGAAGACCCAGCACTTCAGTGGCGGGTCCCGCTTCGGCGGTAATTTGGCAGCAGGGGGTCTTCCGCCCCGGGGTGGAAGGACCCTCTCCTGCTAAAGACCCGGAGTGAAAGAAGCTCCAGATGCCTGGGCCCCAGGAGAGTTTTCCAGGGCCCCCAGAGTGAATGAAGGACCCCACTTCAGGGGCCCCGAAAAACTCTTGTGAGGGCCCCTGTGGGTCCCGGAGCCTGGGGAAAATTGCCCCACTTGCTCACCCCCCAGGCATTCCTGACCTGACACATGCCTCCAAACTGCATTTGGGATTCATAGCATTTAAGACCAGAAGAAATCATCTACTCCAGTGGTCCCCAACCTTTTCATCTGGCAGGCACCAGACGAAGGTCCGTGGCAGCTGTCGAGCATCAGCCGAATTTCAGCAGCATTTTGGAGGATGCTTGACCGCCGGCCAGGACGTGGGTGCATTTAGATGCCCCCGTGTGCGCCATGTTGGGGACCGCTGATCTACTCTGACCTCCAGTATATCACAGGACATTAAATGTCACCCAATTACCCCTACATCGAGCCCAGGAACTTGTGTTTGGTTAAAGCATCTTATCCAAAAAGGCATCTGGTCTTGATCTGAAGTCATCCAGAGACGAAGAAACCACCACGTCCATTGGTAGTTTGTTCCAATGGTTTATCATCCTCACTGTTAAAAATATGCGCACTATTTTTAATTTAAATTTGTCTGGCTTCAGCTTCCAGCCACTGGTTCTTGTGTGTCTTTCTCCATTACATTAAAAAGCCCTTTAGTATCTGGTATTTTCTCCACATAAACTGAACAGATTGAGCACTTTAACTCTCTCTCTGTAAGGCTTGTTCCTTTGTTAGCTTTGCTTATCAATTCTTTAAACTTCTAAGTTATATTTATTTCTATCTATTTTCCCTTTTTTTCCCATTTGTGATATTTTGCTTTTTTATTTCTAATTGCTGCCCTCATTTTGCCACTGAACCAGGATTGGCCAAAGTTGTTCTCTTCCTTGATTGTGGAAGCATGACTTTTTGCTCTTATAATAAACTCTTCTTAAAGAACTCCCAGTTTTCATTCATGTTTTTCTGTCTAATTCCCCCCCCCACCCCCCAGTCAATTTCAATTGTAATTTTCCTCCACTTTGGGTATTATTCCTTTGGAAGCACCATGAACATAGATATACCTGGGTGGAACTGTCCTCTTTGAATGTAACCAGGTCAGTCCTTTAGGCAACCACCAATTTACAGTCCAGGGATGAATACACCTTTATTCATCATTATGATGTCCAAAGTGGAGTTACTTCAGGTTGGGTGCAATACCTTTTGTGTTAGAAAAAAATCATCTATACTTTTTAGAAACGCCAGTGATGTTTACTACTTGCTGCATGAGACCTCCTCCTGCATATATGTCCCAAATTGAAGCCCCTAAAACAAAACAATTTTTCTTTCCACTCATTACAGACAGATGCTTAAGGAGTAACTCATTCTGTTCTCTACCCTGATTTGGTGGCACCATTTCCGAACTTTGCTAATTAGTACCTTGATCCATATGCAGTTATGATCCTGCACTTCAATAACGGTAATGGAGTCTTTAACGTAAAGACTCATCTCCCCTGCCAGCTCTTGTACTGACTCTATCCTTCCTCAACAGGATGACATTGCCCTAGGAAACAACACCACAAAGTTAGCAGCATGGAGTGGATGATGATGTGGTGTCATTTGCGGAATGTCTTCTGCTGCTGGTAACTCATGAAACATTTTGACAGCATGACGGCATCCTGCAGCTCATTGTGCATCTTCAGGTAAGTCAGTGGCATACCTGCAGGGCAACCAAATTATAAGATTAGAAGAGTTAAACGTGGAAAATATCTGTCAGATAATAGAATACATCCCCTTTGCCAGTGCAGAATATAGTATCCTGATAGAGGATGCCTCGAATTTTAAACAGTTTAAAACTTTTATTAGTAAATATTTAAAATTATAAGACACACAAATTTTGCATACACATTATAAGTACCCCAGCCATGTCAGGGCATGTGTCTCAGAAATGACATTATAGCCATGAATTTCAAAACCAACCAACCAGTCAAGCTCCTCCTCCACCCCAACAATTGGCTTTGGTGGAGAAGACAAGCAGAAGTTAATGGTCAAGTAAATAACATTAAAAAAGTTCATCCATTAGTTTAATAAGTTCAAAGAAGCCATTAGCCTTATCACTTCAGTTAGTGATCTGGATCATATCGATGGTATCCAGTACTATGTTCAATATACGTATCCCTCGACCAATGGATGGTATTGGAAACTATCAACTGCCACATCAGCTTGGTGTAGTGTCTGAACATGCTGCGGTCCTAGAATACAGTCTCATTCATTGGGTCCCAGGTGCCCAGTGCTCCAATGGTCAGCATGTGAGTATCCTCATACTCTCAAGGTATCACCAGCGGGGCATATTTCTCCAATTTCCGTTCCCATTCCTCAACAAAGGTAGGGATCTGGTTCTTGAAGGGGATTGTCACATCAACTATAATGACCTGCTTCCTTTCCACGACATCAGGTCTCAGGTGGCAGATGGAGTCCAGATTAGAAGACTGATCCTAGCCAAAGGGAGTTGGATAAAATTTTTACTCTAATATGTGCAAATGTTTTAAAAAGACCGATGTGCTGGGAACCTGAATTCAGGATTTGAATTCAATCACCGGTTCCTAGGGTGCCAAGTGTTGAATGTACTACTGAGAAACAGTCCTTGTGAAGGGTTTGACTTGCCTCTAGCACTCCTTGTGGTTGCATATGGTATGGTATAGCAAGTATCTTCCCATTGGGTACCTCCTATTGATGGTTTCTCTGCCTCTGCCATGATATGCCTCTTTCTCTGACTTGGCCCGCTGGCCAGGTCACTTCACATTTTCTCTCCTTCTGGGGTAGTCCGTGAACAAAAAGCTAAATGAGTGAATGCAAGTAAACTGCATTAATATGAAAGAGCAGGGAATGATTCTCTCTCAAGGTGTGTCTGATTCTGGCCCTCCCTTTCCTCAGAAGGGGCAACCCGGAAGAAGTCACTGAGGAAGTTCCTGCCTTCAGTCAACCCTTTCTCCATGAGCTGAAGGTCTGTTCTCCTCCCCAGTCTGCCAGAAAGTGAGCTGCTCTGGTTCCCTTTTCAGCTCCTTCTCCAGCCTGTGCATGTTGTGCAGGTGTGGTGAGACAGAGCAGCCTGAGCCCCGGGCAACTTCTTAGCCTCTGTTGTCCAGTGCATACCCTATCATACTCCTGAAGGGAAGTGAATGCCTCATGACAGTCTCCAGTGACCTCCTTTCTGTCTGACCATGGAGTGGTGCTGAGGTGCAAGTGAGCCACCTCCATTCTTCCTCAAACAGAAAGGTGGTCTTACTGAGCCAACAAAGCAGGGAGAAAGGGGGGTTGCTCAAGAAGTGTGAAAAAAATGCAGTGAGCATTAAAGATGTGAAATCTGAGACACAAATTTAGCAAAAGCCAGAAAATGTACTAGGCTTGAGGTATCCGAAGAACCAATGTTTGTTTAGATCCCAGCAAGGCAAATGGGATCAGCTGAATTCTCCTGTATTTCTGTTCTGTGGCTCCAAATGCATGAAGGAAAGGGTTCAGGTGGATTCTGGAGCTATGGAACTCCCCTCATGAGTTCGTCCACCCCTCTGCAGCTGTCTTCAAGACTTAGTGCAAGGCCTTGCTGTTTGGATTAGTTCATCTTAAATCATTTTTTTCCTTTCCCTGTTTTGACAGTTCTTCCTTTCTGGATTGTTTTTAATTGGCCAGTCCTCTTTTGTTCTGATGGAGTGGCTGATTTCCCGGTCAGCTGAGTGCAGTTTTGTTTAATTGTTGTTCCAGTGCAGCATCGCACTGGGCACAAAAATCAAAGAAAAGGGAATGCTGATGCTTTTCAGTTTCCCCCATCCCCATCACAAGGAAAATAAACTACAGGCAATCACATGCTGTCCATGGCATTAAGATTCGCCAGGTTCATTTCTGCATCATGCATGAATTCAGTGTATGTTCACTTTTTAAAAGACTCGCATTTTTCCTTGTATAAAGGTGATCTCTGGTTACTTTGTCATTGGCAAATATTCAAAGTATGCAACATTCACTACACACCAGGAGTCAATGGGGGTCTTTCCATTGGCTTCAATGGGCTGTGGATCAAGCTGCAGTTGACCTGATAGTTCTATTTTGTGTCACATTTTTGTACCTCTTCCCAAATACTACAGTCTTCTATTGCAATTGCACAGAACACTGATTAGCATTTGTTGTAAAATGCAGTGTTTTGGACTATTAAAATCATAGTAGAATACTGTAATATTGGCTTATTGTAGGCAGCATTGGTAGCAAGGTTGCCTGCCACTTCCCATTATAAGATCTTGCTTATAACTTTACTACTCTTTAACCATTCAGATGTTCAGGATGAAATTTTCCACGCTGGGGGTCTGTTGTGCTGTCGTTGTTTAAATTTCAGCTAAAATGGCTGACCCATTTCCAAGAGCAAGGCTCCAAATTTCCTTTACAATCATTCCACTGAGAAGCTCTAATACCTCCATACTTTGGAGCAAGGAGCTGAAACTTGCCGTTGGGGAGGGAGTTGCCCTGGGACCTGGGATGTGTCTTTTGCTATTCCCATGAATATTTACTCAAATATGGCCAAGTTATAAGTCTCCGAAAAATCTCATTTCACACAGACCTGTTAGAATTTGGCAGTTAAATTCAGCAAATATTCCATATGCATAGAGTGACCTCTTTCCCATCATAGTTACTATGTGCACCATACCTATAGTGCAACTGAGCATGCACCATCCCAGGGCTGCTAGGCCTGAGTAGGATTTTTCCTGCAGTTGCACTTTTCAGTGGCCAGAGGACCACTGTGGTGCCTGGTACTGGAACTGAGAGCAGGAAGACTATCTCTCCTGTCCTCATCAATGCTGCCACTGCTGCTGACCAGGCAATGAGGAGATAGCCCCATTGGAAAGTACAGGGTTAATAAATGATGGGGGGTGAGGGGAAAGCTGTAAGGAGGGTGGATAGCAGCAGAGGATGGGGAAAGAGTCAAAGGTTGTAGAGAGGGGGTGGGTTGCAGAATATTTTTGTTTTAAACCCCTGTTCATAAACAGTTCACTGCAATAGAAAGCAGGTTTCAATTGGGTGTGTACACCTTTAGTTTTCTTTATATGCACATATTTATAAGACCAAAGATGAGTTCAATCAAACACTCATGAGCAGTGAATTTTTGGTCTCTTTAACTTAGATTGATTTAAAGCCTGAACCTGAAAGGTGCTGAGAGCATCCTTAACACAACCGGACAGGAATTTTTTGACAAAAAAAAAATTTTCACCGAAAAATATCAATTTATTGAAACCAAAATTGTTTGTGATGACTGTTTGGTTCCAACGCATTTTCCTGACTCAGATTGTTTTTTCATTTAGAAATTTAATTTAATGTATACTAAAACAAGGACCAGAAGAAAAAGAAAACAAGATAAATATCCATAGGTCCTGAAACAATTTTTGTAGTGGAGGTACTGAAAGTGATTGAACAAAACTGTAAACACTGTATATAATGGAAAATACTTCAATCCAGAGGGTGCTACCACACCCCCAGAATCCCTAGTTCCAGCACCTATGTAAATATCTAAATGAAATGTTTTAAAACTATTTAAAACAAATGTTTTAATGGACCTGAACAGATATTTGTTTTCTGTTAGTTTGCAAATTTTGTTTTGAGATTTTGACTTTTCATCCTGAATCAGGAGGGAAAAATTTTTCGAAATCTCAACACTTCTTGCAAAATGGGAAAACTGTTTACTTTCTAGTCCTAGTCCTTAACTTCCATAGGATTGCTCAGCTCCTTGCAAGATAGGGCCCTTAAAGAAGAAACAAAACGTGTGTAGTACATAAAAAAAATTCATTCCACATGGTTACAGAAGTGGTTTATAAAAGGTTAAATCATCCAATCATGAGTCAGAATCAATACCATGTGACTGAGGATATCAATCAGAAAGGTGGTGGACTAGCACAGTCTTTGTGCCACAGAATTGACCGAGCACCCACTACAAATTTTTTGTGAGCAAACTGTAGCTCAGATGTGTTGGTAAAAACTTTTCATCAAGCAGTTTGGAATAACAGACAAATTAATAAAAACACAATGTATTTGTGGACAATTCTTAATCAGAACAAAGGCTACATTCATCTATAAATTGTTCACGGTGAATAGCTTGGCCACCTCTCCTTTTTCTAAGGGAAATCCTGAAGCCTTTATCTTTATTTTATCCAACCATTTTGCCATCCCTAGTATCAGGCCATGGGGAGATTTATAGATGCAAGTAACTCCATGAAAATCAACCTGAATTATGTAGGCTCAAACATCCTGCTGTCATACTCGTGCCAGTCCTGATTGTTCCCCTGTATTATTTAGTGTACAAATCCATTAGCATTGCTTTTTCTTACGGCATCAAAGAAGTTACAGTCTATCACTTAAGCTATTCACATGGCATTTTATCCTTTCTTTAGAAGACAATCGTGTCTTCAGTCAAAGACCTCTTGACAAAGAAATATGGGAGGAAGAACTTGAGATGGAATAATGCAGCAAAGTGCTTTCTGTACACCTGTGTAATATGACTCAGCCTGCCATTACTTTCAAAATTACTATGCTGAAAGATTTCTCTTGTTTATGTCTTTTTTTTTGTACCCTGTCCCATCGATCATTTAACCTTGAGGCTCCTTTGATTTCCCTCTCCCCCCAAACCTACAACAGCTATTATTTCCTTTGTTGGTTGCATTTTGTATAATTATGTTGCTTCAGTCATCATGCAAACATTTACTTAGCCTCATTCCAGACTGAAGAGGCTGTGCACCGTAGTTCTGTTTAAGTATGTTAGGTCGTTTGTAAAACAGAATCTCCTGCTCCATTTATATGATGCCTCTTTAGGGCCAATTAGAAGATGTTGAGAGAGTTGGGTTGTTTTTTAATTAAAAAACAAACAAACCACACTTGGAAATTTTTCTTTTGCATCCAAAGCTTTCAGGGGCTGATTCCATAGCCGTGGAGTCAATGGGAGTTTAACCACTGGTTTCAATGGAGTTCTATCAGGCCTCAAGGGGATATGTGACAGATTCGCCGCAGCTGGCGTAGAGAGCTGTGAATTACATGCTCCTTCATTTCCAGGCGGGGATTGACCCAATGGAAAGCAAGCAGTGTTGCTGCCACCATACTTCCTGGTGTTTTCCATTAACTGGGGTGGCTTTAAGTTTTGCTAGAAGATCCATAGGAACACCCCCGGGATACATTTGTCATGTCCTCTCGCTGCCTATTTGAGGTTGTGCTGGCCCCTGTATGGCTCTTTGGTTTGGAGAGGACATGGTTGTGGTCAATTTCTACATTCACAACCCACTCCGTGACAGTTTTTTTCACTATCAAATGTCTCTGTTTGGTACTGGCAAAGACCCTGGGCTAAATCTGGTCCACTGTGTGTTTACTGAAAAATTTAGGGCCTGATCCACAGCCTGTTGAATTCGGTGGGATTTTGTCTACTGACGTCAAGTCTTAGGGCCTGATAAAAATGCCCATTAATGGGATATTGTTCTTTCTTTCTCCTTGGCATCCATTCCCCTACCTCTTTATCCCTTACTATATCTTTGTTTATGTGTTTTTCACTTCTTGTGTCTTAATACCAGGCACAGAGATTGCATATCTCTGCACTCAGTTCTGCACTCAGTTCTGTCCACACCGCAGTGTGCAACTCCTGTCCAGGAGTGACCAGAGATAGCTGCCTGTGAGTCTGGTGCCTACTCCAATGGTCAGGGTTGGGGGCAGCACAGCCATGCCAAAGGGTTATTATTATTATGGACCTTTTCCCAAAGCAATTGTGAGAAAACCAGATCCATCTCTTCAAGAGTGCCAGGTTTCAGGCACAGCTTTAGCATGAAGATGGCATTGCTCATTATGAGTAATGATCCCCTCTTGTCAATGGACCCAGGAGAAAGTTGTTGGGACTGTTGTCAGCCTTTGACACCACAGGCCCTTTCAGCTGTTTCAATCTGCACCACTGTCTCAGAGAGTAATGATGAGTACATATGCATCTCAAGGCATTCATGTCTAAGGTTTTGCAGAGTTGCAGCTTGCTGCTTCTCCTGTTTAATGTGTATGTGCTATTGGTAGCTAATGTGCCCTGCAGTGTACCCAATATGGAGTGCATATGAGTGACCTACTGTAAGGAGGTGCCCTGGCTCCCCGCAGCGCCTGAGGGGGGCGAGCCAGAGCAGGCGCCTCAGTGGGCGGAGTCAGCACGGCCTGTCCCCGCCCCCCGGAAGTCAAGGGGCGGGACAGGAAGTATAAAAGCCCGGCCCCAGCACTCAGTTGGGCGCAGGCTGCCGGAGAGGACAGACGCTGGTGCCCGGGCTCCTGCCGGGCCGGACCTGCCCCGCGCCTGCTACCCAGAGGAGCGCTGGCCTGACCTGCCTCACGCCCATTACCCAGAGGAACGCTGGCCAGACCTGCCCCGCGCCCACTACCCAGAGGAGCGCTGGCTGGACTTGCCGCAGACCCGGTACCCGGAGGAACGTCGGCCGGATCTGCCGCGTGCCCGATACCCTGAGGAGTGGCCTGAGCTTCCCCACCACCGGTACCCGGAGGAGCCTATGGTCTGGGACCCCCCAGATGACACCAGCAAGGACCAGGTACCCAGAGAGGGGGAGGTTGGAAGTGGCCCAGGGATAGCCGACCCTGGTTCGGCTCCGGAAGAGCCCGAACCCAGGTCAGTGTGTTGCGGCCAGGATCCCCACTGATCGCAGCGGGTCTTGACCGCTGCTAGGGCCCCGAGCTGGAACGCAGTGGAGTGGGAGGGCCTGCGTTTCCCCTGCCACCAGTAACCGGGTGGCAGACTCCCCCTCGTCCCGCCTATTGCCACTGCTCTGCCCTGACCCAGAGGGCCCGAGCTAATTAGACTTGTGTTTGGTGCTCCGCCCGAACCAAGGGCTGGGCCCCGTTGACTTTGCTACTGCTCTGCCCTGACCCAAAGGGCCAGAGCTAATTAGACTTGTGTTTGGTGCCCCGCCCGAACCAAGGGCTGGGCCCCGTTGACTTTGCCATTGCTCTGTCCTGACCCAGAGGGCCAGAGCTAAACTAGACTTGTGTTTGGTGCCCCGCCCGGACCAAGGGCTGGGCCCCCTTTGACTTTGCCACTGCGCTGCCCTGACCCAGAGGGCCAGAGCGAACTAGACTTGTGTTTGGTGCCCCGCCCGAGCCAAGGGCCCGGGCTGATACTGTGTTTGCTCAGCCCCTGCTAGGGGCCTGAGCCTGAACTATTACTGCCCGACCTGTCCAAGGGCCTGGGCTGATACTGTGTTTGCTCAGCCCCGCTAGAGGCCTGAGCCTGAACTATTGCTGCCCGCCCTGTCCAAGGGCCGGGGCTTATTGACTTTGAGAGCCCCGACCCCGGCTAGAGGGCCGGGGCTCTACCCTGTTTACAGACCCTGTACCCCGCTCAACATCTGCCGAGGGCTAAGCCTACCCGGACGTAAGGACGCAATGAGTAAGGAGGCGCCCTGGCTCCCCGCCGCGCCTGAGGGGGACGAGCCCCGACACAACAGGCTTACACCTACCAAGAGCTCAGCATCTATAAAACAGAAATTATGCCAACTAATATGGGGCAGTATATAAAAGCATGAGAGGAAGACGGCTCCCTGCACTGCTAAGCTTGATGTAGTATCAATTATTGCAACAGAACCTGGATTATGCTCTTGGCAGATAGCAAACTGTTAATCTCACAGTAAATGGTAACCTCCATTTTACACTCTCCATTCTCTTGTTTTGTAATTAAGGCTGCTTCTTTTCACTAAGAAGCTGGAAATGATGATGAATTGTGGTTAATTACCAGCAGGTAGCGGCTTTTCATCATTTCAGGGTCAAAAAGAAGAAAGGTTACATAATATTCATCAGATGCATCCTAGGGTTTTACACTAAAATGTAGGAACCAGATTCTTCTTCCAGCACCACCAATACATTAAAGAGTGTCTATTGTTTAAACAGAAGACAGTTTTAAAGCTGCAATATGTAAAGGGCAGAAAATAGACTTAACCTTGTCAAAAGCATTCCTATCTGATCGTATTTGCTAAAAGAGCAATATTGAAAGGTCTGTTAACATTATGCACTGTTTGAAAGTGTTTTCCTACAATTGTCCCTGTGATGACATTCCCAGGAGTTGGACTGAGATTTCCTAGTGCTCATCAACATTTCAGTGAGCTCACTCCCTGCAGGCGCCATCCCTACTGCACACCTTTTGCCCCTATTGGAAACAGTGTTGATTGCAAAGATTTTCCCCATTGTTTGAGATGCAAGACCACACTATAATGCAAATGGCATCACACCTGGTTGTGCTCCTATTAGCTCTCACACGCTAAGCAGAGTCTGGACTGGTTAGTAGTTTGTTGGGAGATCTCTGATATAAACAATAGATTATGCAGTAAGTGAAGTAGGTGATTTGGAAACTGTATTCATCCTTTGATTCAGCAGTAATTAATACCCCACGTTGGTATTAGGCAGTATCATAATGCCGGGGGTGCTATCTCTGTGATTTGTTATAAAAATATGATCTTGATATAAATCCATGGTACGCCTACATCTTGAATACTGTGTGCAGATGTGGTCGCCCATCTCAAAAAAGACATACTGCAGTTGGAAAAGGTTCAGAAAAGGGCAACAAAAATGATTAGGGGTATAGAACAGCTTCCATATGAGGAGAGGTTAATAAGACTGGGATTTTTCAGCTTGGAAAAGAGATGACTAATGGGGGATATAATAGAGGTCTTTAAAATCATGACCAGTGTGGAGAAACTAAATAAAGAAGTGTCATTTACTCCTTCTCATAAGACACAAGTAGGGGTCACCAACAAAATTAATAGGCACCAGGTTTAAAACAAACAGAAGGAAGTATTTCTTCACACAACACACAGTGAACGTGTGGAATTCCTTGCCAGAGGATGTTGTGAAAGCCAAGACTGTAACAGGATTCAGAAAAGAACTAGATAAGTTCATGGAGGATAGGTCCATCAATGGCTATTAGGGCAGGAATGGTGTCCCTAGTATCTGTTTGCCAGAAGCTGGGAATGGGTGACAGGAGGATGGATCACTTGATGATTATCTGTTTTGTTCATTCCCTCTGGGGCACCTGGCATTGGCCACTGTTGGAAGACAGGATACTGGTCTAGATGGACCTTTGGTCTGATCCAGTATGGCCATTCTTATGCTCTTATGATCATTGAGGCTTCTAAAAATCCTGTGTAACATTTTTCTAAGGTGGAGTTTCACTGTTCTTCATGCTCTGTGCTTAAACACCTATGTAGTATAAAAGGCAATATTACGAGCCATTCCATCCCAGAGATGGCTGCATTTTGGTAGTTAGTGAAATGAAGCCATCCTTTTATTTTTGTAATTGTGTATAGTGGTATAAGGCTCATGATGGGTGCTTTATAAGTGAATCATTAATGATGATACCTATAAATATTTGTCTCTAGAAATCTGATTATTTTGCATGTACATATTCAGATAAGAACTTCAGCTGATATAAATCGGAGTAGCTCCATTTATGTCAATGGTGCTACACTACACAAATTTACATTGTCTAAAGATCTGGTCATTAGACACCTGTGTACCAGATACTTGCTAATGTAGATAGTGTCATATTTATATCCATCTTAGATGCTGAGCTATCAAGGAGACATGAAAACTCTGAGCCCCTACTGGAGATAGAATGATACGGTTAGAAGGGGCCACAAGGGTCATCTGGTCTACCCGCCTGCCAAGATGTAGGGTTCGGAGTCTAAGCTGTCCAAGACAGATGGCTACTCAGCCTCCTTTTGGAAACCTCCAGTATGGGAGCTTCCATGACTTCCCTAAGTAGTTTGTTCCATTATCCTACTGATGTTGATTACACAGGATGAAATCCATACTTTGTTAATTATATTGGGATTAATGGTCCTGAGTTAATGTACCACGTTATTAGAAAATTTTTTACCTCCAGAGTCCGCGCTTCCTTTGCTTGTTGCATTCAGCTTTATAGGGGATTTGATTCCAATACGAGTCCAAACACAAGCCCAACATTTATTTCCTGGGGATGGGAGGAACCATTTTGGAACATACTCATGTCCATAGCGCACTGTAAAACTCTAGTACTGTAAGCATAGTTGCAGATGCATCTCTGGAATACACCTCATCTTGATTGCTTTGCTCCAGGTGAGTTGGGAATAGGGATCCATTAGAGAGAAACTTCACAGCATAATTAGGAAATAGCAAGGTGTTCCCCCCTCCCTTCTTGCTTCCCTAATTGTTTTTCTCACTTTAAACCTGTTCATGGATATATTTTATCTCGCCCTGGACTTGGGAGCTTGGCATAAAAAGAGCTTTCTCACCAGGTGGCATTTTCCCAAGCGTGTCCAGCTCTAATTCTAACATGAATGCTTTGTACGTGTAATTATAAAACCAAGGGCCACTAAAGTGCACCTATAGAGCAAAATCTTGACTGTTCTCTATTCTGTTTTAATTATTAAGCCTTAGAGCAAAAACTAGGTTTCAAAGAAAACTTTCTGTACAGGCCTCAATAGAGTTAAAGGAGAAACATTCTAAGCTGATGAGCTGACACTTGTAGAAGCAAATATATTAAATAAATCATGATTCGTTTTGGGGCTAAGTCTGACTTACATCAGCTCTGGAAGAACTGGATCCTAATGAGTGACAGTTTGGTGTTTTCTGTCACTTCCTACAGTAATGACCCCAAGCTGATACTGCTCTGTGGGAGTCTAATACTTCTGAACAAAAGTTTTTTTTGGAGTGAGATAGACAAGGTAGAAATCCCAAGGTGACTTGGAGGAATGTCTAATGACTGGAAAGACATATTTACTGGCAGTCTGTATGTAAGCTGTGACAGTTGACAGGGCTTGATTGAAATAAATATAGTTGATGAAGAGAAGGCTGACAGGTGAGGACAGACAGAGAAGAAGAGTCAAAAGACCTGCATTGGCTGAACCTATTAATGATAAGTTGGTTACAAAGCCCGGAGTCATAAAAGAAAATGAATAGCTTGAACTGATGTCTAAACACTGAAATGTGTAGGGATCACAGGTTGCTATAACAGGCTCAGATTTGTTGACCTTTCTTCTAGTTACCTTTATAGGTCGTGTTTTTAGTTGGAATTCACACCAGCAGCAAGAAGGCACCTGATATTTTTAAATGCTGCATATGATTAATCGTGTTACAACCTGATCAAGGTCATAATTATTGGTTCAATCTCTCATTTTCAGCACTTTGATCAAGGAATTTGATGTTCGAAAATGTGCCTCCATAGGCTGTGAAGGAAGTAATCTTGCTAGAGAGTGGTTCTGTTGAAAACAAAATAGGCCCCTGTAAAGGAAATTAGCCAAATAAAACCAGAATGTGTTTCTTTAAAAGCACACCCCCACATGGAGTGATTGACCCTGAAAATTGAGACTACGCTGGCATATTAAATCATGACACTCTATAACTGACTGGTCAGGGTTTCAACAACAGGATTTCAAATGAGCTCTGCACTTTCTTCCCCCAGGCAAATGTCACACACTGAAACTGAACAGGATCTCTTTTTTTTTTTTTTTTTTTTTTGTTCATCCTACGTTCTGTTTTCTATGCCTGAGATACGGTTTTATATTTGCAAATGCATTAACCCTTTAAAAAGCCAGCCACTCCTTTTCATGCCCAATGATTAGGAAGTTTTACAGCAGGTGTGGGCCTGCAATGTGTCTGCTTTGGTGCTGCAGTGAGGCAGGATGCTAATTGTGCTCCCAATTCAAAGAGAAAAAGAGAGAAGAGGGCCTGTGGGGATTCCTGGAGGAAAGCAGGCAGGACTGACACAAACTGAAAGGAAAAGATTAGTTAAGAAAAGTACCTCACATTAGGAGTGGTT
This sequence comes from Gopherus flavomarginatus, assembly GCF_025201925.1. NCBI lineage: Eukaryota > Metazoa > Chordata > Testudines > Testudinidae > Gopherus > Gopherus flavomarginatus. Next base: position 129,031,923 of record NC_066622.1, on the reverse strand, counting down.
GATGAGGGTGCTTCCGAACTGTGGAAATGTATCGGTTTAACTGTACATTAATGTTTGCTTTCAAACTTCAGTTACAAAGTCATAATCAATTCACCTGACTACTTGTGCGAAACACAAAACCATTTCCAAAATAGCTAGACAACTTTTCTTTTAAAGGAGCCAATTATTTTGAGTGCAAACCATACCATCCCCCTGCTTCCTCTTATGCCATAGTCCCTTCAAGCAGCGCTCCCACAAAACAAAATGTAAGGAAGTGCCAGGACAACCAGATTAGACCCCATGGCAATGTGATGAAGACTCATATAGCAGCACAGTGCTTATGCGTCCATCATCTCCATGCTCTCTTTTTGCTGGCTGTCTGTCTCCCACAAGGCAGTGATTCTACCTACTTCGCTTAACACAGCTACCTTGCTGGAGCTGCAGCATTCAGATTGGCAGTCCATCAGCATAGGGGATGTCAGCCTAATTAACACACATGTTCACTTTCTTTCTTAAGCAGATGCACACACTTATACATGTATATCTGCATGCACACAGTCGGCCAGACCCATAGCTGTTGTAAATTAGTGTAGCTTTATAGCTTTACTGACTTCACTAGAGCAAAACTCTGTGCCTCAGTGTAAATTTTACACACACATGCACTATGTGCATGCCAACATTTTTATAGATATACAGGTGTGTGTGTGTAAGTGTGTTCTGTGCTTGTATGTATTTATGAGGTTTATGCCTAGCTCTTTTGTGGACACTTAGCCCTGTATCCAACAGGATTATGATATGCAGCATTGCAGCACATCTCCCTGTGAAAAGTGGCCATGTTACAATTGATACAGGCAGGTAAAGGGATTTCCTGAATCTGTTCCAATAACTCATTAAGCTTCCATGCCAAAAGCAAATTGAGGATGATCCAGGGGGCTAGCAGGTTCAGTGGAAAGCCCTTTCTGTTGGGTAAAATCCTGGCCTCTTTGAAGTTAATGGGAATTTGAGCATTGACTTCAGTAGGGCCAAGATCTCACCCTTTCCGTCAATGCTATATAAATTACAACAACTCCAATGGACAGATTTAATGTCTAGCTCACTGATTTGAATCCAGCCCAAATCATCATCTGATGAAAGGGAAAGCTGAGATTGGGTCTTAGGTAGAGCTGTCGAGCAATTAAAAAAATTAATCATGATTAATTGAGTGATTAATTATGTGATTAATCATACTGTTAAACAATAATACAATACTATTTATTTAAATAGTTTTGGATGTTTTCTACATTTTCAAATATATTGACTTCAATTACAGCACACAATATAAAGTGTACAGTGCTCACTTCATATTTATTTTTGATTACAAGTATTTGCACTGTAAAAAAAACCAAAAGAAATAGTATATTTCAATTCACTTAATACATGTACCGTAGTGCAATATCTTTATCATGAAAGTTGAACTTACAAATGTAGAATTATGTAAAAAATCTTGTATTAAAAAATAAAACAATGAAAAATTTTAGAGCCTGCAAGTCCACTCAGTCCTACTTCTTGTTCAGCCAATCGCTCAGACAAAGAAATTTGTTGACATTTGCAGGAGATAATGCTGCCTGCTTCTTGTTTATAATGTCACTTGAAAGTGAGAACAGGCGTTCACATGATACTGTAGTAGCCGGCGTTGCAAGATATTTACGTGCCAGATGTGCTAAAGATTCATATGTCCCTTCATGCTTCAACCAGCATTCCACGGGACATGCATCCATGCTGATGACGGGTTCTGCTCAATGACAGTCTAAAGCAGTGCGGACCAACTCATGTTAATTTTCATTATCTGAGTCAGATGCCACCAGCAGAAGGTTGATTTTTCTTTTGTGGTGGTTCAGGTTCTGTAGTTTCCGCATCAGAGTGTTGCTCATTTAAGACTTCTGAAAGCATGCTCTATGTCACATCCCTCTCAGATTTTGGAAGGCATTTCAGAGTCTTAAACATTGGGGTCGAGTACTACAGTTATTTTTAGAACTCTCAAATTGGTACTTTATTTGCATTTTGTGAAATTTGCAGTGAAAGTGTTTTTAAAATGAACGACATGTGCTGGGTCATCATCTGATACTGCTATAACATGAAATATATGGCAGAATGCGGGTAAAACAGAGCAGGGGACCTACAATTCTGCCGCCAAGGAGTTCAGTCACAAATTTAATTAACACATTATTTTTTTAACAAGTGTTATCAGCATGGAAACATGTCCTCTGGAATGGTGGCTGAAGCATGAAGGGGCATTTGAATGTTTAGCATATCTGGCATGTAAATACCTTGCAGTGTTGGCTACAAAAGTGCCATGCACTTTCTAGTGACATTGTAAATAAGAAGAGGGCAGCATTATCTCCTGTAAATGTAAACAAGCTTGGCTGAACAAGAAGTAGGACTGAGTGGACTTGTAGGCTCCGAAGTTTTACATTGTTTTGTTTTTGAGTGCAGTTATGTAACAAAATATATCTACATTTGTAAGTTGCACTTTCATAACAAAGCGATTGCACTACAGTACTTGTATAAGGTACATTGAAAAATACTATTTCTTTTGTTTATCATTTTTACCGAGCAAATATTTGTAATAAAAAATAATAGACACTGATTTCAGTTACAACACAGAATACAATATATATGAAAATGTAGAAAAACATCCAAATATTTCATAAATTTCAACTAGTATTCTAGTGTTTAACAGTGCAATTAAAAATGCGATTAAGCGCGATTAATATTTTTGAGTTAAACGTGTGAGTTAACTGCGATTAATCAACAGCCCTAGTCTTAGGATAAACTTCCTGATAATGAGATTTACTAAGGAATGGATTAGCCTGCTCCAGGAAGTGGTGGGTACCTAATAGAGTGAACCAAGCACTAATCCTGCATCTGCCAGGAGATTGACTAGAAGGCATAATAAATTTTTCCGATCTTCAACATCTCTGACTCTACAATCATTTTGGGTACCCTGAGTGTGATGATAAAGGCATCTAACCAATAATCTAATTAATAAAAATTTTTTAACAATTTTCTCTTAGAGCTGGAAGGGAGCTTGAAAGGTCATCAAGTCCAGCCCGCTCCTTCACTAGCAGGACCAAGTACTGATTTTTGCCCCAGATCCCTAAGTGGCCCCCTCAAGGACTGAATTCACAACCCTGGGTTTAGTAGGCCAATGCTCAAACCACTGAGCTATCCCTCCCCCACAAGCTAATCTGCTCTATGTTATGAGGTCAGACTAGATGATCATAGTAGATCCTTTTGGCTTTAAAATCTATGAATTTAACCTGAAACAAAACATTTCAGAACATACATTGAATGACTTTTAATAAACTGATTCTGTACTTCTAGAGATGGCCTAAGAGGTTCCTGAATATTCATGGTAGGCCAGGTCCTGGATTTTGGAGTGAGCCATTTATAAAGATTAGAATCTGTTTGCAAAATTGGCCTCTGAATTAAGATTTTGGTCACCCTTCATATATAAATTTTGTTCTCTGGGTTCCACTATGAAGACAAGAGACCAAAAAAAAAAAAATGTTGCTAGTGTCTCAGGTTATGAGTTCCTTCCCCCAAAGACGGTTGGTGTGCTCACATCTGCTTGTCTAGTTTGGGCCCCTTTCTAGTATTTATTTATTTTTAAAGCAAACAAACCTTTCATACTGATACTATAGAAATTATAATAGCTCTACTGAATGCTGTAGCCTACCTATCCGGTTACAAGCACATTTCTGTGCGACTTCAAACAAATTAGCAGCACTGACATATCAAGTTTTGGATTTAATTTTATTTTTTTAAAGTAAGGAAGCTGGGAGAGAAGAAATGGCATTGTTGCTACAGCGCAAGGTGGAGGTTAATGCCCAAGGCTTCAGCTGCAACACTCCTGTTTTCTGTTATACCACTTGTTCATAAAAGATGGCCAAGAACATTGAACCTCATTATACTCCCTGTCGTTATAATCACTCCATCAGAACACCCAGAATGTGCTTCCCTCCTGAGGATGGGGTTTTGTGAAGAAAAGAAGAGCCTACATGGCTCTGAATTATGAATAGACAGAGAGAGAGAGAAATGTTTGGGGACTGATGTGTAGGACATTTATCAAGACAGCCATGGAGCAGAATACATCAAGTCGAATTTTGAGGCGAAAACAACAACAAAACAACAACCCCACAGTGGACCAAATCTATCCCTGGTATAAATCTGCTGAAGTCAATGGAGTTACACCAAGGATGTGTTCCTGCCTTTTCATTTAGGTTGATTACGCGGTAACACAGAATTGATTTTTTTTGAGCTTAGGACAGTTGGCAAACTTGACTAGACTTAAAATGAACCTCTTTGATTCCATCTACAAAATTAGAGCAGATCTGATAAAGTAAAGATGTATCCTTTGAAGTATTCCCTATCAACATAAGTGCTAAGAACACTTGAGCAAAGGAATTTTAACAGTTTTGAAAGCAGTAGCAAAGGAACATCAATAAGGATTGCAGCTAAGGGCATGCCCACAAGGCACTAGACTAACTGCATCTATCCTGCAGGCAATAAGCAGTTGCTAAAGATTTCAGACTTTTTAAAGTTCATGGTTTAACTCATAAAAACTTTATGTTTAACTTTATGGTAGGTTTTGCTGTGTGGCTTTTGGTTTGTTGCAAGCTGCTCAGTGCGAAAGGGTTTTTTTGCTCTGTTTTGTTTTTTATAAATGTTGGTATGCCAGTCTACATAGGAGGGCATCAGTGATTAGTAGTCTTCTTCATAGACAATAATGATTGGTTCAGGGCCCGATCCTGAATGGCGCTGTGTGCCCGTGACTCTGGGAGCTAACAAAATATTCAAACATCTGCTTAAAATTCAGCACACGATTAAGTTATTTGCTGAATCAGAGTCTCCACACCTGGGAGGATCAGGCCTCCAGACTCTCAAATAGGTGACGGCCAGATTCTACCACCCAGGTCTGCAATGAATAATACCTTTCTCCTTCAGGAGTAATAACAACAACAATACCTACCTCTTATATAGTGCTTTTTATCAGTCGAGCTCAAAGTGCTTTACAAAGGAGGTCAGCGTCATTATCTCAATTTTACATAGGGGGAAACCGAGGCACAGAGCAATGACGTGCCTTACCCAAAATCACCCAGCAGGCCAGTGGCAATTCCACAGTGGTGCGCTAGCCACTTGGCCATGTTACCTCTCCCAGCCCCATTAAAATCAGTCAGACTACTTGCGGAGTAATGTACTTACACACTCTGTGTAAGGGTGGCAAGCTCTGCGTCGGAATGCAATTATTACATATTCCCCCAGTACCATAAATGCAGGGAATTGGGGATTACAATGTAAAACGAGGAACTGGAGAAAAAAAGTAACAAAACCAAGAGAGAAACAGATCAGGAGATTTAAAACAATTAAAAAACCCCACAACCCTAGTCAGAGGGCAAGCTCCCTCACTCTGGACTGTCTTTGCAAAGAGGTCTCACGCACTCCTATGGGCACTTTATTTATGTAGCTTCTTATCCCATCATCATAAGTCTTTCCCCAAGCTTCGCCCAGCCTCTTAGGCACAGGGTGATAGGGTGGGACAGAGGTTTCACCTCTCTGAGATCCTACACCAATGGGGGAGAGGCATGTACAAAGTCCACAGAGTGGTGAGCCTACCCTAAGCTACTCCCCTTCTCTCACTTCCTGAATTACAGCTACTTTTAGAGTTAGTTTGGGGTGGGCAGTGAGAGAAGTCTTTTAATTAAAAGGTGATGCATTTTAAAGTGTATTTGATACCAGTGATGTGTGTGGGATTGACAGTCCAAAGAGTGATTCTAAAGTTCTCTACAAACCCACCGAAGACTTACAGCATGGGCAACAATGGTGCAAGCAATCCCGTACCACGGCACTGGTGTACTTCATCCCTGCATAGGATTACCATTTATTATAGTTTATTTATAGTGTTATCAACTATGTTCTAGGTGCTGTCCCAACACTCAAGAAGAGGGGACTCTGCTCTGGGAATCACACACCTTAAAGACAGATAACCCCTCAAGGGGAGTTAGATATGTGATTGGTCTTTTAAGTCACATGGCTTGGTGTTCCTAAATCACATGGTTCTTGACTTGATGACCTAACCTTTATAAACTAATTCCACTCAAAGTGCACCTTTCCCAAGATTCACTTTTAAAGCTTTCCTCCCAGGACTGTGCACAACACAAAGAATTCAAAGGGGTTGTGAATACAGGGGAGGCAAAACTGTATTTAGGAGTTGTCGAAATGTTTGTGACTAATTTTTCTCCCTGTGGCTCTGATCCAAAGCCCATAACAGTTTTCCTGTTGACTTCAGTGGGGTTGGAATCAGACCCTGTTTTCGCAGATTTAATGAAGAATCTGTAGAAGGGAAAATTCTTAGCTCTGATTAACATAGTTCCTAGGTGCCACGATGATAGGTGCCTTAGAAATGCATATAATAATAATGAATAATATGTTACCTTTGTAAACTCCCTACCTAAAAACCTACCTTGCTGTACGCTAAAGTTTCATTGCCATTTAGGTAGTTCCATATGAATTCCTTGAAAGCTAATAAAAACTGGCTGATTAGACAAACTCAGACAACCCCAGGCAGCACATCTTAAGTAGTCATTAAACAATCATTATACATGGAAACAGCTACAACTGGCTTCTCTTGGAATGCTGCTTATTATTATATAATCCTTTTTCAAGTCAAAATGAATGTGTAATCAAAGCACAAAGCAAACAGTTTGAAAGTTCTGAGCTGGCTGTGCAAAGCTATAATGCATCAACCAACCTCTAAATTAGTGCTCAAAATGTTTAATGAGAACTGATGTAGTATAGAGTAAGTAATGAAGTAAAAGCACTGATCCTACCACCTATTTGAACTCACGACTGGACACACAGTGACAGCTTCCCCTGAAATCAGTTGTTACAAATCCAGACCTGAGAGGAGTGATAACTTTTGTGACTCTGACCCAAGGTTATTTGATTGGGGTCAATACGTAAAATTCAGTTTCTTACCAACACTCCTGTAAGCAGTATCTTTATTACAGCCACTGTCTCCCATAAAGGGTCATGCTAAAATCCTGGATCCAAACATTGAGAGGATCCATCAGGATCCAAACTCTCTGAGTCAGTTATATTCCTACATTCCCCCAAATGGCAGATTCTTTAACGGAAATTCATAGAGTGCTCACAAAACCAATAGAGGGTAACTGGTCTTTGTTATATCTTGTGTAAATTTGGAGTAACTTCACTAAAGCCAGTGGAGTTGTTCTGGATTTTTTCTAATGCAAATGAGACTAGAATTGAGATCAGAGTTTAAGATCAGGCATTGAAACAGCTTTCTGGATTGAAATAACTGTCCATTACATTTATAGTACAAAACCTTTTGTCTTTTCCTTCTTTGTAACAGTTACTCTTTAATGATCTTTATTTATTCTTTACATATACTGCATGCTATGCTGCGGTAAAAAGCCAAGACATTTGAGGTTCCACCCCACAGCACCTGCAAGCTACAGGCAATGTGCCATCTGCTTGATTGAGGGAATGCAAGACTCGTTACCGCATAGGTCAGATGATTTTTTTCCTTAAACACCTGCAAATGTAGGTCACCTGGGAGTTTGAACCTATTAAGGATCTTATAATTGAGACAAGGGGTGATGTAGTTTACAATGGTACATGAACAGAAACGATTGGGAGAGATGCTGGTTGGATGGCAGGAAATAATATAACCATATTTGCAACTGAGCTTTGGGAGCATGGTTTTTGTAATGGGGTTAGCTAATCCAGATAGTAATAAGGATAGGAAAGTCAGCAATCATAATCATATTTAATGGATGCCAGATGGAGAAATATAATTGTTCTTATTATCATTGTAAAAACTCCAAGGAAATGTAATCTCAAGATACTTTACCTTGACAGGCAACTAGGAACAATAATGACATCGAGCCATGGGTTTTTTAGGTAGAGTTGTCAGTTATTTCCTTTTCGTAACATTCCCTTTCTAGTGTAATGGTTTCATTAACCTAAGACATTTTAATATGAGTAGAAAAGTGATGTTAATGAAATGCCCCTTTGATTGACTGTACATCATCTATGCTATACAATGTGGTGACTTACTAAGCACAGAGTGGCATTTTTAAAGAATACCTTGTATTTCATAAGACTTTTAGTAATGTGGTTGAAATGAAATATGGCTAGAAGTATAAGCCTTTTTGGGTGCAGCTGTTCTTTTTTGTTCAGGTTATTAATTGGAACCAGTCCCAGGGTCTATTTGATGATCTCTCTTATTTAAAACTTAACTGTCAAAACCTATCCCCCAGTGTGCCCAATAGTGTTATAAAGGGACCCGTTCCAGGTAAACTTTCTTCTTGAGTCTTTTTAACCTCTGCTCCCCAGACCCATGCTGTAAACCAGCTGTGAAATGGTATGTACCCAGAGGCGCTTGTATCACAAAATATTTCTTCAGGGAAGGTTGATTCTCTTTGTTATACTTGTCCTCGTAGTGTGGGGAATGGACCTGAACCACAATGTTTGGATCTGAACAATCCCACCCAAGAGGTCATACTAGATTATCACAGTGATCTCTTCTGGCTTTATAATCTATGAATCCCAATTTTTGGGGTATTCTGATCCTGGATTTTGAACCAGCCCATTTTACTGTAGGGAGCAGATGCAAAGTTTCATTCGTGGAGCCAAACAAGAGGGTGTTTTGGTTTGGGCCAATTTTTACTTCACCCCTTTCGTTTCCCTTATACGAGTAACAGTGATGAACTAAGGAGTTAGCCTGTTTAGAAAGAGGGCTAGACTAGGTTCAGCTCTATGAAGGTAGGGAAAGACCCAGCCTTTTAAGAGAGGGAAGGCAACAACAAAGTTGGTCTCTCTTGCCAGTCCATTTAGCCAGTACAGTCTACACAGAGCTGTTGCATGTTTTGGAATGGGGGGTGATTCTGAAGTCTCTTTAAGGGTGTGTGAAGAATATGGGAACGTGGATAATATTTCTATAATTCCAATATGCATCTCAGTTTCCCACTGTGCTTGGTATTGCTCTGCTCTGAGTGTAAGGAGCAGGAGCCATGTGGTATTTTGTCACATAGCTGTGGGTGATATGAATGGGTAGTTAAGGACTGAGTGGGACCAACCCCAAGGACTGAACAGTTGACACTTATGAATTCAGGAGTCCCCAGCTTGATGTAAACTCAGCAGGGTTTTGGAGCATGAAGATCTGGGCTCAGAGAGAGACAGTGCTCTCCTGGAACTAAGACAAAGCGACAGAGAAAGTAGACCAAGATGGTTCCTACAGCTGCATAGTGCAAGAGGGTCCTGGTGTTGGCCAGTGCGGACTATTTCTTAATCTTTGCTTCTCTATAGTAACCTAAAGACTTCCCAATGATGGGTTCCAGTTGTCTAATGAACCCTACTCTGTTTTAACAGACCGCACAGTGCTGCTGCAACTATTTTCTGAGCGGCATTGATCCCTGAGAAGGGAAACACACTATGAACAAAAATCTAGGTCGGTTGGACTTGCTGGGCAGAATTCATGGGGAGAAACAGGAGTACTGGAGCCAGAGGCTCAGACTTGGAGACACTGAGGCCATATGACCAACCTTTGTGGAAGAATGGTAACCCTTGGAAATGTGGCACACTGAAGGGGTATCTCCCAAGGACTGTTTAAAAGCCAGGGCATAACATAGATCAGGTGGATCCATAATACCATGCCATGGTACATAGCAGATAAATATAAGTTTCTATTTAAAACCAATAGTATTGGGATTAGACTGAGAAAAGGCCAGTTCCAAAAAGACAGGAAATAACTAGATGGTTACACAAGGGAATTTCCAGCTGCTGGTAATCATACAATTCCTATATTTACAACGAGAATCCACTGAGCAAGGAAGAGGAACAGTAATTTGCATGAGTGTGAAAGACAATGGGTCGCTTCCTAATCAGACCAAGTGGAAAAGAAGCAACAGAGAGACTATATATCAAGCAGAGAAAAGCAGCTTGGTGTGAGGTATTCTAAAATGCCCTGTGAAAAGGGCCACACAAGAGAAGCTAGTAAATCTCAGCTTGTTTTCTCAGGTAGGAAGGGACGTGCAAGGGGCAAATGTGTAAAAGCATTTAGGAGGAGTTGCCTGCCTGAGAGAGCTAGGCTAAGAGCATATAAGTGACACAGTGAGAAGGGTGTTGGCCACATCTGCTAGGCAGCAAAGAGTTTGGTCTTTTCTGTTTGCAGATTCCTACCTGAAAGGAGCAGCCCAGTAAATAAAAATAATAAAAGTCAATAATTCATAAAGTGCCTTTCACCCAAGGATTTCAAAGCAATTTAGAACCATGCATTCATTTTCACAACACCCCTGAGAGATATTGTAGGTAGAGTAATTAATATACCATATATTTTACAAATGGGGAAACTGAGACACAATTGCTCGGGGCAGAGTTAGGAACAAAACTCACGAGTCCTTACTTTGTTTTACCAACTCTAACCAGTAGATCACACTTCCTCTTCTGCTAGCCTGTCACGTGTATCATAGGGTGTGTCCACGTCTTATCACATTATGGAAAAATTGAATCTCCCTCCTGTAACTTTCTTCTGTCCTTAACTATTCTGTGGACAAATATAAGTTGTCATAATAATTATTTACAATTTTTATTTGCGATATGTGTTTCTTTATATGTAACTCTCCTTGGATCCCTCCCCTTTAAAATCCCTCACTAATAAATGTCACTATTATTCAAAGTGATATTAGCTGGGTTTGATATGTGGATCTATTTAAAATCTTTGGCCTTAATCTGTCTCTACCTGTCTGTACTCCACAGCAAGACAGGATGGATTTGGGGCAGTCGGAATGATAGCTATTCTGTACTGGGACTAATTTTAACAAAACTTCTAATTGTCGGGGTTTTTTGTTGTTGTTGTTCCTTAGTTCAATAAGGTTCCTTTTTGGATTTCCTTTGGTCCCCTCTGCACTACAGCCAAGATTGTGCAGTCACATTACTGAAGCATTACTGGAAGGGTTTTAGGCTCTAGCATGGTTTTCTTTCCTTGTGGAGCCAGGCATATTTGCCTTCTAGGAATCAGTGTGGTTTTGGGGTTATGAATTGAGTACTCCTGCTCACTTTTGGGGTTACACCAGGCTGTTTTCCAGTCCCCTGATAAGGCGGGGATTGCATGCGGTTTGTGCCGCCGTGCCCACATTGCAAGCAGAATTACCATTGCCATTGGTCTGCATCCTGGAGGCTAATCAGGTACCTCTTTCTACTAACTAAGGGCCTGAACCAAAACCCATTGAAGGTAGTGGAAGGAATCAAACCCTAGAGACTTGACCTTTCAAAGTGACTTTTTTAAAAATTTTGTATTATACTTTGTACTGTAACACACACTTTCAAAAAATAAAAATCAATTTTTTGAATGTTGTCAGAATGTGACATTCCAGTTGATCCCAAATAAATTTGGGAGGTGCGGGTGGATTTTGTTCCAAATTGGAACAAAACCAAATGTCAGAATCTCAAAATTCTCAGTAAAATGGAATTTCCATTGTCTACCGCATCTTTAGCTGCTTACATGAATATAATGGCCATGAAGTCCATAACAAAAGTCTACAGGTATGTATGTGACTCATATGTTACTAATATCCTTTCCCCTACTCCTAATTAATCCATTTTCATAACTTTGCTTATTATAGCACAGCACTAAACTGGTTAGCTGGAGTAACTTAATGCACATGGCTGATTTTAGAAAGTACAATAGACTTAATGCAAAAATCTTCCTTTCCTTTCCCATCCTTTCCTTTCCTTTCCTTTGACATAGCAACCCAAAGTGTTACAGAAGTTAAAAAAAAAAAAAATCAGAGGTGTATCTGTGCTCAGACTGGATAAGATTCTCTATTTTACAGGAAGTATCCCTTGAGAGATACACATCTCAATTACAACTCATGTTCTACTAAGATTGCCTGCAGATAGGAGCCATCACACTTACAGAATTACTAGATCCTTGGCAGACTGGAGGTATTGGTGGTGTACTAAAAATAAAATAAAATAAAATAAAAATAAAAATAATTTTATTTTTCCAATGTTTGTTTTTTCTTTTACCTGTAGGTGATATGGATGACATATATCTACTCCAGCCCCCTAGTTTTGTGCACATCAGGTCCCTGATAATATAATTGCATTGTAATTCTAAGTAAAACAGTGTCAGAGTGATTTTTAATTTTTTTAATTGGCAAAATAATATTTCCTTGCTTTGTTTTTGTAGTATCTGTATCTTCTGTGTAGTGTTATGGTATGTATTCCAACCACTACTCTTGGTTATTAAGAAGGAAAGAACCAAATCACAGATGAGAAGAGAAGGTATTAGATATTCTGGTGCTAAACCTTCATTGCTTTTTGCTTATCTTTCATTTCCAAATGGTGAAAAATTCTTTATAGCTCACAGTTGGCTGTTTCTAAAAGAACTGATTAGTTGTTGTGTTCCAGTGCAGAGGTGGCTGCATTCAGGATGGGTGCTTAATAAGACTGAAAGTCCAGCTGCTTATATTGGTACCCAAATGTGAATGTAGAAGCCCGACGTTAGGCTGTAACTTTTGGAAACCTTGTTCCTTATCTGTTTGTCTATCCATCCATCAGTCCACACACACACACAATTTCAACAGCTAAAATGTCAGCATTGACAACTCCAAATTTTAAAAAAGCTCAACAAAATCATTGGCTTAAAATTCTTGATAGTTTTCTAAAGGTTCTTTGCATTTTTCCATTGGTTTCTGAGTCTTTAGGGTGGACTCAGGTCATGGTTTCAAGCTTTTCTGCATGACCACAAGGGCTAGAAACTTACTATATATAGTAGACATATGCAAAAGAAAGCTGACAGTCTTATGGAGTCACAGGATTCCAGGAGTGAGGCTTTAAGGAAAACACCTAATATCACAAGGCTCATGATAAAATTGTGAGAGATGGTCCCACTGAATGGTTTGAGGGATCTGTCTTAAACCTTCAGAAGCCAGAAAATTCAGCATTAAAGGGATACCATCAACTTGAAATCTAGTTATTTTTTAAAAAATAAGTTAAAAGTTATTAGCGATATATCTGTGCTCAGACTGGATAAGATTCTTTATGTTACGGAAAATATCGCTTGAGAGATACACAGCTCAATTATATCTCATGTTCTACTAAAACTATGCATCTGACGAAGTGGGTATTCACCCACGAAAGCTCATGCTCCAAAACGTCTATTAGTCTATAAGGTGTCACAGGACTCTTTGCTGCTTTTACTAAACCTGTGATTTGTTTGTTTATTTGTATTGCAGGAGTTCTGGAGCAACATCCAGTTGTGCTAGACACTGTACAATACAGAAGAAAAGGACAGCCCTTGAGTTCACCTACCAGCTTTTGTGGCATTACCATCTCATTTTCCAGTTTTTACCAACCTTTCTCTCTCTCTCCCCTGTTGCTGTGTGAAAGAGCTGCACGTACTCAAGGTGAACTGACTGACCGACTATGCAGGGAAACAATGAAGCTGACTTCCCCCACATCCAGTCAGGAGCACAAAACAAGCAAGCTCAAAAATAGACAAAAGACAATCAATTTTTGAACCTCTGTCTGACACAGTGATCTTAGGTGTTACTTGTAGAAACAGGAAGCGTAAAAAAATTTGAGACAGATATGTGATTTTTAATTTGACAGTGTCACTTTAGGGTTGAAACACAGCTAACTTGTGGGCCCAGTTCAGGCCATGTGAAAGTGTTAGCTGCTGTGTTTGCTCTTCATTAATTTCAGCCCGTCAGTGCCAAAGCTGAATTTGGTCTTTTGTGCCTAGCTATTGCAGGTTTTGATATGTGAGTTCTTTCAGTGATGCTCTTCTTGCAACAGGCCTGTATCTGCTGTAGAACAAAGAGAGTGAGCCCATGAGAGCATTGCAGCTTGCGGCTTTGACTGTTCTGGGTTCAACGTGATACAAGGCCGAGTCTGGCATTTTTCTCCACATTTCTCACTCTTGTGCGATCGCCAGTGGTAGCAAAAGGGAGAGCGCTGGTGCAGACCTGCTACTAGCAGTGGTTGAAGCCAGGGGTCTGTACCACCATGTTGTGTGACCATATTATTCATTACCACAGACTCAAAATGTTTACCACACAGACTTGTGTCCATGTATGGACACGTTGCTGACCCCTGGTGGAAGTTGAGATTTTCAAAAGAGCCTAAGGTAGTTAGACATCCAACTCTCATTTGAAAATCCCAGCCTAAAACACCAGCGACCTATGTCCTACCTCTGCTACCGCCAGTGCTAGAGCAACTGTGGGAAATATGAAGAGAAATGCTAGTGTGGATGAGGCCTTAAAGTTGCTCAGGGACCTTTTAAAGTATACTATATAGCTGGTGTGTTGGAAGGATTTTTTTGACGCTGTTGAGGTATACTGAAGAAATCTGTGCTGAAGGACTTTTAAAAAAAGGTGCTTTTGACCCAGCAGACCATAATGAGCCTTTTGGCTATATTTAGGGGGCCAACAAGTACTTAGGGACTCCTAAATCCGCATAATATTCAACTACCCCATGAAAGTTCTGAATGAACTACTAAATTTACACTGTTGGGAAACCCCTGTCATGGCCCCTCTATATTTGCTCTTGCCTGCGTGGATGTGACCAAAGCTACAACCATGTTACGCCAGTATAAACACATTCCCAGTTCTGTTTGCAAGCTGGATAGTCCTCTGCGTTGGCAGAAGAGGAGTATGCTCAGAAGCAAGTCTTTCATTCTCTTTCAAGTCCATACGTGAACAGTTTTCCCTTGATGCCTTCCAGGCCGATGTTGGAAAGGGTTGAAGGACAGAAGAGATATTAGAGTCTGTTTTTTAATTTGTGTTCAATTGTTATTCGTAATAGGCACCCAGAAGAGACTTCAAGAGTGATACTTCAGCAGCAATGGGTCCTTTCTTCATTGAACCTCCATTTTCTCTAGCTCTGTTTTTACAAAGAAGATAAGAGGTTACAGAAGGTCAAGTATAAGATTTGCCTACATTATTTTTTTTTTCCCACTAGTGTGTACTGCACCTGCCCCACTGCAAGAAGAATTGTAGAGCAGACCTGGAATAGTCATCCAAGAGGCAGAATGCCTCTGAGTATTGCTAAAACTAAATGAATCACACTCAAAGGAGTCAAAAGCATGCAAGATAATTCAGGATATATTAACATAACATTATCTTAACCTTGTAGATAAGATTATCTGATGTGTGAAAATGGTCATCTTTTATATTGATTCTGCAGTACCATACAGCAATTCTTAGGAAAATGAATGGGTCATTTAATGTTCAGTACTTGATGTTCTCTATAATCTTTGTTTGAGCAGAAAAGATGTGTTAGCAAATGAATTAGCAGCTGTGCTGCAGTTTACTTATATTATTAACTTGTATGTCCTTCTTGTGCAATAAATAAATGGTGTGTCCCTCAAAGCAACATCTATGCTGATAGACAGCAGCAAGTGCTTATTATTCCACAAACATTTACATTTCAGATATTCGAATATGCACGGGTAAT
Source organism: Gopherus flavomarginatus (assembly GCF_025201925.1). Lineage (NCBI taxonomy): Eukaryota > Metazoa > Chordata > Testudines > Testudinidae > Gopherus > Gopherus flavomarginatus. The sequence goes on along the minus strand of NC_066622.1, from coordinate 129,016,422 downwards.
TCATTTGGTAGGTGGGAAAGGAGAATTATCTGAATTATTGATCTATATGAAAAGCGCTATATGAGAGCTCTTTGCAGTATTGTAGCATTGTTGTTCCCAGAATATAGAGATACAAGGTGGGTGAAGTAATATCTTTTACCGGACCACGTTCAGTTGATGACAAAGACAAGCTTTCAAACGTGCATAGACCTCTTCTTTAGGTCTGGGAGAGGTACTCTCAGGCTATGTCTACACTGCAAGTTTTGGTCGACATTGGAGTCTGTTTTTGAAGTTTTTTTGTTGAAGAGTTACCACTTTTAAGTCTGTTACTGAGAGTCCAGAGAGATTGAAATGTTCTCCTAGTGGTTTTTGAATGTTATAATTCTTGATGTCTGATTTGTGTCCATTTATTCTTTTGCACAGAGACTGTCCAGTTTGGCCAATGTACGTGGGTAGGCCAATGTACATGGCAGAGTGGCATTGCTGGGACATGATGGCATATTCTGAGAGACCCAGCCTACCCATTGCTCCTCAAGCTGTATGCTGGTCAACTCAACAGCATCAAGGAGAGATTCAGCAACTGGCTCAGCAGGTGCAAAATAACAGTTGAATGTGCTTTTGGAGATTGAAGGGACACTGGCATTGTTTATGTAACACCAACAGACCCCGGTTGTTGGTGGGCGAGGTCGAACTCTTTTCTTCAGCACGCTGTCTGCCAAGTTCACCCTCCAGGCCCTTAGATGTCAACATTTCTATGGCTGGTCTGTAGCTGTGCTTTCACAGTCTCTTCTCTCCACAGGCCCAGGGGAGCCAATGTCTACTCCAAGCCACAGTGTGTCTGAAGTGTGTAGTCAGCATGGGCAGCTGGGCAGCTGCAGACAACAAAGGAGAGCTGCAAGGTGTGCTCGCCAAGCAGAACAATCAGGAAAAGGCATTTCAAAAGTTAGAGGAGCTTTAAAGAGGAGGGAGGGGGCATTCTTGTCTGTGTGTCCCCTGGGCAATGGAGTTCACAACTATGACCAGAACAATCAATGTCAGGCATTGTGGGAAAGCTGCTGGAGGACTGTTACAGTCAGCATAGGTAACACAGTGTTTACACTTATGCAGCATTGATCTCAGGACATGACCAAGGTTCAGTGCTGCTCAGGGAGGTGGTGTTACTGTGTCAGTGTAATGGGGTGCTTCAGTTGGTGTGATAAATTTTAGTGTAGACACATGCACAAGGTGGCTTTCATTGACCTAACGTCGTAGTGTAGACCAGGCCTCAGAGTGTCACAGCTAATTACAAGGGTGGAACAGAAAAGGAGTTAGCTAACACATGTTGCAAGAGACCATTGAAGGTTAAATGACCCGGTAAGAATATAGGAACAGCTGTACTTGGTCAGACCAATGGCTAAGGCTCCATTTTAGTCATGGGTATTTTTAGTGAAAGTCAAGGACAGATCATGGCCAGCAAACAAAAATTCACGGCCTGTGACCTGTCCATGACTTTTACTATATACCCCTGACTAAAACTTGGGGGGGACGGCTGAAGGAGGGTGTCCAAGGTGCTGGAGGGGAAGGGGAGATGCGGGCGGTGGCATGCGGCCCGGGACCCCCACTGGTGCTTGGGGGGAAGGGTGCAGGCAGTGGCCCATGGCCCGGGACCCCTGCTGGTGCTGCGGGGGGGAGACGGGGTCAGTTGGAGGGGCCAGTTGGCTCCCTACCTGGCTCCACGCCTCCTCCCCCAGTAGCAGCAGCAGAGTTTGGATGTGGGAGAGGGCAGGGGGTTGGGGCATGGGATACGGTGAGGCGAGCTGTGGGCGGTGCTTACTTGGGGGGCTCCCCGGAAGTGGCGACATCCCCCTCGCTCAGTTGCTAGGTGGAGGCCTGGCCATCTCCACCTGCAGACACCGCCCCCGCAGCTCCCATTGGCCGCGGTTCCTGGCCAATGGGAGCTGAGAAGCCAGTGCTGTGGGTGGAGGCAGCACACAGAGCTACCTGGCCACGCCTCTGCCTAACAGCTCAAAGAGGGGGATGTCACTGCTTCTGGGGAGCCACACCCAAACTCTGCTGCTGCTGGGGTGGGGGGGGGAGGGTGTGATGCTGTGTGGCCTGAGACTGCCTCAGGAGTGGCTGGTGTATCTGGCGCAGGGGCTGTCTGAGTTGCCCCTGAGCCAGGTGCACTGGCCACTGCAGAAGTCAGGGAGGTCACAAAAAGTCACAGAATCTGTGACCTCCGTGACAAACCTGCAGCCTTACCAATGGTCCATCTAGCCCAGTATCCTATCTTACGACAGTGGCCAATGCCAGGTGCCCCAGAGGAAATGAACAGAACAGGCAATCATCAAGTGATCCATCCCCTGTTGTCCACTCCCAGCTTCTGGAAATCAGAAGCTAGGGACACCCAAATCATGGGGTTGCATCCCTGCCATCTTGGCTAATAGCCATCGTTAGACCTATCCTCCATGAACTTGTCTAATTTTTTTTGAACCCCGTTATAATTTTGGCCTTCACAACATCCCCTGGCAATGAGTTCCACAAGTTAACTGTGTTATGTGAAGAAGTATTTCCTATTGCTTGTTGTAAATCTGCTGCCTATTTATTTCATTGGGTGACCTCTAGTTCTTGTGTAATATGAAGGAATAAATAACACTTTCTTATTCACTTTCCGTGGGTTGTATTGATCATCATAGCAGGGGAAATATGTCTGCAGGTTTTGTAGACATGAGGTTGGTGAGATTGGAGGGTTGTTTGAAGGTCAGAAGAAAGGGTTCAGGAAAGATTTATTTCAGGATGTGGTCCCCATCAAGTATGGATTGTAATTTGTAATGATACCTTGTATCAAGCTCTTTTTCAGAAGCAAGCTTCTCACAGACCAGGACACATCAAGTCAGAGAGGCACCAGATGCAAAACCTGCAGACATATCTCCACCATGATCAATACCCCCTATCTGCTACTACGATCAATACCCCCTACAACACACCTTTCAAGATCAATGGATCCCAGACAAGCCTATCACAACATGTGGTGTACCTCATCCAGTGCACTAAATGCCTGAATAAATGAAAGCAGACATCTTCTATGCTCTCAAATGAACTTGTGCAGAAAAATTATAAAAGACAAAAACAGCATATCATCCATGGGTGACAACGATCATTCCATATCTGACCTCACAGTCTGGTTGTCAAAAGAAACCTGCACAACACCTTCAAGAAATGAGCCTGGGAGCATGGACCGCAGATCCCACCCACTCTTCACTCCCAGGCCAGGCCCCCTCCTGCAGTTCCCAGTGCTCAGGGACTCAGGGTGGCTGGTGCTAGAGCCATGCTGCCCTGTGTTCTGGGGCTGGCCGCCTGGTGCATGAGGGCTGGGGGCACAGTGGCCGTACCGCCCGTAGCACCAGGGCTGGAGGTGCTGCCACCTAGCACTCCGGGGCTGGCTGCCCAGAGTACTGGGGCTGGCTATCCAGTGTGCTGGAGCTGGCCACACTGCCCGGAGCAGTGCTGGCTGCGCTGCCCAGTGCCCAGGCCTGAGGGTACTGCCGCTCAGTGCACTGGGGCTGGCCGTGCAGACTGGCAATGTAGCACACTGGGGCCGGCCATGCTGCCGGCTGCTCAGAACAACAGAGCTGGGAGTGCTACTCCCCAGCACACTGGGGCTGGCTGCACTTCCTGACTGCCTGGTACACTGGGGCTGGGGCACTGCCGCCCGGTTCACCAGGGCTGGGGGTGCTGTGGCCGTGCTGCCCAACTGCCTGGAGCAGTGGGGCTGGGGTCTCGCCCCCCAGCCACCCGGTACTGGAGTCTGGGGCTGCAGTGGGGGTGCTCTGGGCTCCTGTGCGGGAGGAGGCCAGCAGGGGAGAAGGGGAGCAGAAGGGGATGGACAGGGCATTGGGCACAAGGGGAGGGGCCGGGGGCTAAGCTCCCCGAATGCCCGGGTCACCGGCCATCCATGCCTGGGAGCTTAAATTCATAAATTCATCCATTAGATACCAAAAAAGATGGATTTAATAAAGACACAGGATTTATGGGTCACTGCAACAATCTGTAACCCACCAGCCCTCCATTGTCCTACTACTTATGTAGAAGTCTTAACCGGCCACTTCAACTTTAATGGCAGTTTGCACCATGGCAAACTTTAATGGCAGTTTGCACCATGTGTTAATTTCTTTTCTGTTCCACTCTTGTATTTAGTTGCGACATCATTCTGAGACCCGAAGAAGAGCTCTCTAACTTTGAAAGCTTGTTTCTCTCACCAACTGAAATAGATCCAATAAAAGATATTACCTCAGCCACCTTGTCTCTCTCTATAAGAACTTAGCATTATTACTCTCATAACTGGAAAAGAAAGCTCTCTCCACATTATTCTTATTTTCATTAGAGTCAGGCCCATAGGCTTCGACTTCCCCTGTTCCTGGTGGGTGCTGGACCCTTCCCCACCAGTACCTGGCCCCATCCCTGCACCACCTTTGCCCCGCCCCATTCCACCCCCTTTCCCCAAGTCCTGCCTCACCTCTTCTCTGCCTCCTCCCCTGAGTGCGCTGCGTCCCTGCTCCTCCCCCTCCCTCCTGGAAAGTCATAAGCGCCGCCAAACAGCTGTTAGGCGACAGAGCGGCAGGAAGCTCTGGGAGAGAGAGGGAGGAGTGGGGACGTGGCATGCTCTGGGGAGGAGAGAAAGAGGTGTGTGTGGGGGAGCTTGGCTGCTGGTGGGTGTGGCTCACCTGCTAATTTTTCCCTGTGGGTGCTCCAGCACGGGAGCATGCATGGAGTCAGCACCTCTGGCCAGGCCTAGAGCCCCCAAAAGAGATAGTGAAAGTCTCTGTCCCCAGAGTATTTAGAATCTACACAGATAAGACAAAGGAAGGAGTCTCATCACCAGTGGAGAGAGAGTAAGGCCCAGATCCTCAAATATATTTAGCCACCTAAGTCTCATTGAAATCAATGAGAATTAGGCACCTAAATACATTTGAGAATATGGACCTAAGTAACTTATCTAAGGGTCACAGAGGAAACCTGTGGATAAGGCAGGGATCAAACCCAGATGTCTTGAGTCACATCTGGTGCCGTAACCACAAGGTCATCCTTCCTCTCCCCCATGGTTGTGTTTACACTAGTCCTTCTCCTGAAAATGTTCCAAAAATTACAGCAGGACTTGTAGTGTAGAGAGGGCTCTAGGTAGCTGATGGCACTTGAAGCACCTAAACCTGGTCAGAGCTGTTTGCCGGTAAAAGCCTCAGTTACTGAAAACTGCTAAACAACGTGGTGGTAAAAATGCCAGGGGCTACCATTGCCTTGTCTACACTATTGCTCCCATTGGTGCTAGGAACAGTGGGAAATCTTTCCAGAAACAGCCAAGTGTAGAAAAGATCAGTAGGATTTGTAATTATGTTTCAAACTGCTTTTCAAAGGTATTTGTGTCCACACCTACTTCAATCTATGTTATCAATGTATTAACCAGAGATGTGGTGAGTGTGATTTTGGCTAGCACACCTGTTACAGAAATCCCAGTTTGTGATGCTGGAGAGGGAAAGGGTGCCAGGAATAGGGTGACCAGACAGCAAATGTGAAAAAATCGGGACGGGTGGGGGGTAATAAGAGCTTATATAAGAAAAAGATCCAAAAATCGAGACTTTCCCTATAAAATCGAGACATCTGGTCACTCTAGCTAGGAAACCTCTGGCAATGGTTTTGAACACAGCACAGCTGTGAATACTAGCACAGTTCAAGCTGAGGCGGGGCCAGGGCCTTAGAGACTGATAGCATTGTTCAGTCAAGAGCTGTGCAACATAGCTCAGGCCTAACCTGCTACACCACCTGCTGTTTCAATGCGTGGTCTCTCCGGAGCAGCAGAGATTCCTGGTTGTGCTGATGGATTTGATGAGGTGGCGATACCGAGACAAGCAAAGTCACTTCACTTGCTGACGCTGAGTGTTCAGACTCAGGAGTGAGATTAAAAAACAAAACAAAAAAAACCAGTCAAACAAAAGGTTTTAAAATCCTGAGCTGTAAAAACAAGTGAATTGCTTTTTAATATTTTTTTTGGTCTGCCTTTTTATTTTATGCTTTTAACGGGACACTGCCCACCCCCAAATCATATGGGATCATCCCAGAATACAATTTCAGTCTCAATTGAATTTGGAAGGACTAGACAATGTAAGGATTACAGATCTCACGATGCAGCGTTGGCCCCTGTGGGGCACACTGGACTCGGCTCTGTGATCCTGTATCTTGTCAGAAGTGGAAAGCCAGGAGATCCTACAGGGACTGCACTGATAGGCTGGGACAAAGGGGCTCCATTTATGGAGCGTGAGGAGGGGGCATCTCCCCCCCCCACCCCCGAGTTTTGTACCACATTTGAGTGAAGTTTGCAGCAGGAAAGAAGATGCTGCTCCTCCTTACCCTGCTGCCCTGCTTCACTGCTGTCTATAGCCACAGTGCTGCCCCTGCCCCCCATACCATGGAGCCAACTCTGGCCAAGCTGCTCCGGACTAGGGGCCTGCCTCCTGATACGCTGCCCAGTGCCAGGTGGGGGGCTGATGTCAGGGGGTCCCCCCTCCCCTGCTGACCTGGGGTAAGGGGGACAGAGATCCTATCTGTGCTGGTGCCTCTAGCTCAGGCATGGGTGCTGTGGGCAGCTGCTGCCGTACTGAACAAATGTTCAGGCTCCCGACTGCTAGACTTAAAGAGAGGCTCACACACACACAGTCTAACACACACACTCCCCTCAGTACACTCTCTCTCACACATGTTGCTGTTGTTACTTCTTCGTACTTCCTATTGATATGCGCAATGCACATATAGTCTCTAATTTTACTCTTTTAAAGTTTGTTAAAGATTACAGCGCTGTTATTTTAATTTTTGGATTGGTCTGTGCATTTCCTAATTTTATTTCTCTCTTACGCTTAAATTTAATTCTTTGAGTAGTGAGTTCCATCATACCTAGTCTGTCCTGGCTGAAGTAATTATCATTATTACCATATTGTGTTTTGTCATTCATTATTTAAAGAGGTACTATCAAATAATAGTATCCTTCAAGAATGTAAATTTAGCTTGAACTCACCTTAGCAGTGCCTGTTTAAAAAAAACTCACAAAAAATAACTCCCTGAAAATATTAGTTAAATATATAACTTTAGACATTGTACAGATGAAAGTCTCTTATTTTCCAACTGTATTTTTAGTTAGGTCTCTAAAATAACTTAAAATTTGTACGAAAATAAATGCGGCTCCAACTCTGATACTAATGTTGGAGTCAAATGTTAGTGACTCACATACATGATTGTGATTACAAACATAAATGCCAAAATAATTAGAACATAAATTCCTTTTCTTAATAAAAGAGAAAAAAACCTTAATCACCTATGTTAGAATTAAGTAAATACGTTTTTAGTGGAGTGAACAATAGTCGACTAAAATAGAGTAGTGAATGGCAGTAACACAGTGTGTGTCTGTTGGAGAAAATTAGCAGATTTTAAACAGATTTTATTTATTTTTAATTATCTGAACTAAAGATAGTGTACAAAGTATCAGACTTGTTTCTGATATCTGTCTTAAGGCTCCAAAACTGAGACCTCAAAGCTTGGGAATATCTTGTTGTATTATCTCCTGATTATTCTAAACTTAAATACAAATTTAAAATATGCCTTTAATTGATGCCTGTAGATATTTTTTTCTTTTTTCGATATAGGAATTAGATACAGTGCTCATGTCAGCTAATTTCTAAGTTATGATCTGTGAAAAACCTAGAGTTTTCAGATGCCAAAGTAGCCCCTGGAACCATGGTTAAAGTCTCCTAACTGAGCACTTGTGAGGCCACCTCTTGGCTTGTCACAGTAGGTACTCTATTTCTTCTATCACATTGTCATATTTTGCTACATTCCTATATTCTAAGTAAAGTTGTTCCAGGGTATCTAGCCATTTTCTTAGAACAATGACTATCATTTGCCCTTGTCTGCTAGGCCAGTTGTATGGTTTAGGACAAAGTTGTTCCTGGAAGCTATCAAGGTACCCTAACAGAAGTATATGGTGCATATCTAGGTGGAGGCACTGCCAACTGTGATTCTTCCTGTGAATAGAGAACTACTGCATCTGGATGGATAAAAGAGTCCCACCTATTCAACACCACTGTTGGGACCTCCTCAGGATCTCCATTTTCCTCAAGAACATCAGACACCTGGGCAAGAGGTGAGCACTTTCCTGCTCCTGGGTGATCTGGAAGGGAAGATAGGGTTACACATATAATTTTCTGTCTCCTTCCAATCCATTTCCTGTGTTACCTCCACCGTTAATGCTCCATGCTCCCCCACTGTCGTCTTTATGTAGATCTTTGGTCTGGGGATGCTACCCATCCTTTATCATCTCCCTGGAGCAGATGTAAGATGGACACGTTCCCAGAATACAAGACATTCCAGTACTTCTGGGAATGACATGGGTGTGATGGTGAATAAGAACCAGAGGGGGTAAAGCAGGGTCCTCTACCTGAAATTGGACAAACATCTGGTTTTGTCCCAGTACAGCTCAGGGAACAAATCTCTCAAAAAGAGGACCATTTGGTTTAATACTGGATGAGTGGCCTCCCTAAGCAGGTGGGCTGGGAATATACAGAGTCTTGGCTCTATCCTTACTTGCTGGCCAGTGCAACTGACCCAATATGGAAAGGGATGGTGGCAGAATGTAAAGCTGGGTGAATGTTTTCTTTCATTCACAATTTCCAAAAGTTTTGAAAAAAAAAATTTGTGTTGGTCCAAAACAGAAAATTTCTGAAATTTTTGGCAAAACAAAAGTAGAAAAAAATGTTTTGGATTGAAACGAAACATTTAGTTTGGACAGAACTGATTTTTTTTTTACTTCTACTTCAACCCTTTTAAAGTATTTTTTTGAATTTGTAAAAAAAAAAAAAACAGAAAAAAAACAAAGGAAATTTTGAAATGAAAATTAATTTCCAGCCAAAACCTCAAAATGTTTCATTGTCAGATATGAACTGTTTTGATTTTTTTCAGAATTATTTTTTTTTCTGGAGAGGAACAATTTGGCAAAATTGGCACAAATTCAGGAAATTGTGCAGTGTCACCAAATCTGCAACTTTTGCTGGAAAAAAGCTTCTGACAAAACCTTTCACCTAATTCTAGTGCATTGGGATTTACTCCTGTTATAGGCTCGAGGGCAAGGGGCAAAAATTCTCTATCAGAGGAAACTCTAAGGTATGATGCCAGTTTGGGATTACTCCTGGGGTACTGTCGTTTGTGGTTCCCTCCTTGTTCAGAACGGGCCTTTAAGTCTTAACCTAGTCCCAAATAAATAATAAGTAGGATTCCATTTTTCTTTCTATTTCCTTTGGGTGTCACAGTTTTCCACGGAAGGATTCTGAACCCCCCAATTCCTTTCTATTGCCTCCTCACAACATCACATATCCCTGCCACTTTTATATGGCTAGCCTTCCTGCCTAAAGCGCCGATCCTGTAAGACTTGAGTGTATAGATTCCTGTACTCATGCAGACCTCACTGTGATTTTTCTTGGTGGATTGGGGTCTAAGTAGGTCATGCTCTATGTTAGATTTAATTTGGGACAAGAGAAGCTGAGTTTTAAAAACAATATTTACACCATAAGACCAAAGAGTTTACAACTTTGGGTTTTATATTTCTTTTAAATGTAGCATTTGCAGATGTTTTATAGGCACCCAACTACTTCAGCAAAAAGATAATCTGACAATGTTATTTTGCTGAGTCTTGAACTCTGGCCTGATTGCATTGTTTACATAAGGCCACCTGCAGATTTGATATATTTTGTGTCTTTCTAAGGAGAAATAAAATTGTAAGTAGGGGAGCATTATTCAGGTCTTTTCTGGTTCATTAATGGAGCTCACTATAACATATGCAGTGGGGTATGGGTAGGAGATGAATTAATCCTGACTCACTACAGAAAACGAAGTGCCTGGTATTCATTTAACAGTCAATCAAGTATCTTAGAAACCGTATGTCTCTTTTTGATTAAGAAACTGAATATTCCATCATGATAGTACCTACAATGAGTCAATGATAGGAGACACAGTGTCATGGGCTGTTCATGATCATGTGATCTATTGCAATCATTAAACACTAACGAGAAAAAAAAAACCTTTCTCCTGGGATGAGTAAGTGTGATGTGAGGATAGCTGAATGTTACATGTAATGTCAATACACTAACACATCTGCACTCCTTATGTCCCTTTAAGCAGATATTGAACATTGTCAGACAAGTTGGGCACTGTGCAAAGATTCAAAGACAGAATAGTTTATCACAGTTTTAGGGAAGTCATCCTTTCTCCTGCCAAGATCCCAAGAAAGCTACTTTGTGAAAAATGTGTAAGGCGAGATGTATAATGACTGTCTCTCAGTGTATCTTCATCAAGAATATGTCACTTCATTGCTTTTGAATAGGTTAAACTGTGAATAGACTCCAAGTGGCTCCATTACTGTCAGGATGTATGTAAGAAGTGGTACGACTCAGAGTCAGACAAAAAATACTAAAGCAAGTGCATTTTGATAATATCCACCTTATTTCTAACTGGTTAATACAATCAGTCTACTTCTCTTTGTGTTCACGAGAAGAAAGAAAGGAACATCATGACTTAGAGATGGTCCATAACAAGAATTAATTCAGCATCCTCAACTCTTTTATGATTCAGGTAAAATGGACTATTCCAGATCCAAACTATCCCTGAATTTGTTTGTGGAAAACCAGTTCTTAAATGCTGAAGGAAACCAAAGCTCACTTGCGTTTCCATATTTTATAGATACAGAGATTCCTAGGTTCCAAGGCCTGGGGGTACCATTGTGATCATCTAGTGTGTCCTCTTGTCTAATATAGGCCAGAGAAATTCCCCAGTGGAGACTCCATCACCATGTTTGGTGAATTGTTCCAATATTTAATTACTCTCACTTTAAAATTTTTTTATTTTTGGTCTGAGTTAGTCTAGTTTCAACTTCCAGCCATGGGATTGTGTCATACTTTTCTCTGCTAGATTGAAGATCCCGTTGTTAAATATTTGTTTCGCATGTAGATCTGTATAGACTGTTATCAAGTCTCTCCTTAAAAGTCTCTTTGTTAAGCTAAATAGATTGAGCTCCTTTAGAGATGAGATAAAGCTGGAATATTTTACCAGAACTTCTCCTAAACTTTAAAAATCTGATTAAAAGGCATTTAAACTAGAACCATCATCCCTGCTTTTTACAAAACCAAAATACATTATCTTTGGCGTGTCCTCAGTCATCAGTAGTTTGTCCCTACAACAGTCCCAATCCTGCAACCTTTACCTATAAGTAGTCATATAAAAGTCATCCAAGTCACTCAGACTTGAGTAAACATTGTTTGTGGGACCAAGGGTTGCAGAATTAAATGCAAAGAGCTGTTTAGGTATAAGACATGAACAAAAATAGCTATTTCTGTTGACTAAAGCTCAGTGTAGTCATGAAACACGACTTGACTCACCTGGACGATTTGTTTCAGAGTTGCAGCTGTGTTAGTCTGTATTCGCAGAACAGGAGTACTTGTGGCACCTTAGAGACTAACAAATTTATTTGAGCAGAAGCTTTCGTGGGCTACAGCCCACTTCATCAGATGCAAAGATGCTGCTTATGAACCAGGAGGCCATGGGAGTATTATTTATTTATACATATTATATTAGCACCTAGATGCCTCAGTCAAGGGATAGGACCCCTTTGTGCTAGGCATTCTGTATAGCGTTCTGGAATTGATCTGAACCTTCACCAAACCCTACTGCAAAATTTAATTGTTGAGGTTCAAAAAAAATGTGAGAACTTTTTTTTTATACCTCCAGAGAGATCTAGCCAGACTGGAAGCAGGTAGCATAGGAATTCTCTTGGGGAAGGAGCAGAAATATCCTGTTATCACAAGATTTCCAGCTCTATTTTTCATATCCAGGAGTTTGGATAGAGGTTAGGAAGCAAGTCAGGACTGAAACGAACCTCTCAGAGGTTTATTCATCATTCATTCCTCTCTGAATCTTAGCTGCAGGAATGTGCTGGATAGAGATTGAATCCAGATTTGATTAATTGGTTAAATCCACTCAAGTGTCTGGACATCACTTGGCAGACACAATATGCAACAGTGCCACCTTGTCTTTCCCCAGAAGATCATTGCTCTCAGATTCCTCAGTCTCTTTCTCCTTAAGTGATTGTTTCTTTAATTCATTATGGCATTTTTCTCTTTATTTTCTCCTTTTACAAACATCTTTCTTTAGGGTTAACTTACCCTTCCTCATTTCCTTCATTTGTCACCTTTGTCAGGAAATAGGCCTTGATTGTTTCAGTCACACAATCTAAGCAGAGATGAGCGGCAGCCAGACCTCGAATACTTGGCTAATTAATGACACAGTAGCAAAGTTTCCCTGAAGGAAGGCCTGTCACATCACCAAAACTTGCATGTTAGCCCTTTCAAGAAATGACAAAGTCTTACCCAAAACCTGTCTCTCCAGCTCTTGTGTTTCCCATCTAACCCATTTCTTCTTCCCCTCTGACTCTTTTCTCTGTCTTTCAGCAAATGTGAAACAATTTCCTCTTTTCACAGGGGCCTAGTGGCAAGCAGATTAATGAACCCTTAATACAACATGGAACACTGCTGCCAAAAAATGTATGAAATGCATTCAGCAGTCTCGATGGTGCACAGTGTGAGGGACAGTTATAGAAAACAAAAGTTGCAGAGCAGTTCAGTTCAGTTTCCAACAATCAGAGGGGCTTGGATCAGATTTGGTGAACTACAGAAATGGATCCATCTTTTATTAAAATGTGGGTTGGCTTATACCAGGTATCCTTTATGCCTTTATGTACAAAACAGTATAGAAGTTAGCTCTCATAGGAACGGAAGGCCTGGTCCCTCTCTGGTGTAAGTGGACTGAAGGCAATGGACTTACAGAAGGGATGAATTTGACTCTCACAAGATTCACTGACATTAGTTTCTGCCCGCTAGATTTCTCTATATTGCTCTGTAATGGAAGTTAATGTTTTATACTTCACCTTCCCAATTCATTGTGGAGGAAGTCTATCATCAGGATTCACTGATCCATGCTAACCCTGGCCAATGGTTCTGTACAAAAGATTAAGAAAATAGCTCCGGTTTGGATTGTTTTTTTTTTTTTTTTAATGAGTCTGTTGGTCTAGCTTGCTCTCTCGGTCTCTTAACACACGTGTGTGTGGAACACTAGCTCCATGAAATGTGAAACAGATGGACCAAGTGTGGGATTTGGAAATATTTGTTTTGGAACACGGCTGCACATCAGTGCCCGAGGAAGCATTTCCAGCAGCTAGGCGAGCCTTCTGAGACTCAGCATGTTTCAGCACAAAAGAGGGACCCCAAGAAGAATTTTGCCATCTCCATCGCTCCTCTTGAGAGCAACTTGCAAGTTGCAGCACACAAAATACAGACAATAAGCTCCCAGGTCGATACACGGGGCTTTCGAGTTAAAGTGCTAAATGTGGAGCCAGTAAGTTGTTAAGAGTCCCAGGTATTTCTGCCAGTGAAATGCGCTTGATGTAATGCAATTTTTAAAAAGCTTCATTAATGACACTTTGCACTTTGGCAACACTTTCTATCCAAGGAGCTTAGAGCACTTAGAATTAAGCTTCATAACACCCTGTGAAGTAGCAAAGCATTCTCATCCCCATTTTACAGATGAGGAAACTGGGACATAGAAGACAAAATCCTAGCAATATTCACATAAACAAAGCTTAGCGGGATTAGGCTCCTAGGCCAACATTTTCAAAAGTGGCCGCAGGTTTTGGGTGCCTCAGGTTTGGGACATCCAATCTGAGACACCGTTGCGAGCTTTCATTTTCAAAGGTGTGGGTGCCTGCAGCTCTCATTGTCCTCAGTGGAAGCTGGGAGTGCTCAGTGACTCTGAAAAGCCACCTCAGAATTAGTATTCACCCTGGAAAAAACTGGGCTTGTGCAGGATCATACAGGCAATTCATAGCAGAGACAGGATTGTACCTGCATCACAAGCCCATCTCTGAAGTTTATCAACTGACATGGTGATGCTATACCTAACTGCCTTCTCAGGAGAAGGTAATTTCATCTGCTATAAAATGGCAAAGCCCCACAATGAGTTTGAGTGGAAATCCCTGCCAGATGTGATTAGTAAAATGAAACAAGTAACAGCTAGATCTGTTTGCCATTCAGTGGGGGAGGGCGGACAGTTTGCAGGAAATTAGATGCACTTTTTTCTTGAAGTTGTGTGGGATCCCATCCCCCTGGCGTTTGAGGTCAAACGAACAAAAACTCTCAGTGAAACTCAGCCAGAACTTTGCCAGCTTTAGGACTCAAGATAGGTAAAATTGTGTATTGGGCCAGGTTCCTGAACCTCAGTGAATAGCGATACTTTATTTGTTCTTATAGCACCTTTAAGGCAAAAACATCACAGTGCTTTATGAAGTAGTCTAATCACATTTGATATTTGAGTTCAATGGTTTTTGAATCTGGCTTGGAAATTCCATAATTTATTTAAGGCCACATAATGAGTCATTGGTAAAGTTAGGAACGGAATGTAGATCACCTGACTCCCAGTTCCCTGTTTTAACCACTAGATACCACTGCCACTCACCTTTTGTTGGCTCTGGTTTGCATTCCAGGTGTGTTTTTCCTGGTTACTGAAAGCTGTGCACAGCTCTAATAACAGCATGCAAGACTTGATTGATAGTTGTAATCTATTATGAACCTGCCTAAGCTTTGATTTAAGAAGATAGAAGTGCGTGGGAATGAACAAGGAACTACTATGAGAGGTGTGCTCACAAGGGATGACAGTGAACGCTGTGGGAAGTACCATATATAATATATCAGGAAGACTTCAGAAAGTTCTCCAATTTAGTTTTTAGATTGCTCTACAACTGTTAGGAGTTGACAGTGAAAGCCATTGGCAGTGCATGACAATAACAAGTTTCATTGGTCCTTTCCAGATCCAGGAACTGTGCTACACATTCTTCAGCACCATGTACCGTCACTGTCATCTGTTTAACTATTTACATATATACAGACATAGAGTGCTCCTGTAAGAGCAACCATCTGTGTATTATAGGCCTCGGGAATGAATGTTTTTCCTCCTGGCTGTTCTGTGGAATCAGAGGTACAAGGTGGGTGAGGTGATATCTTTTATTGGACCAACTCCTGTTGGTGAAGGACTAGCTTTTGAGCTAGACAGAACTCTTCTTCAGGTCTGGGAATGACAGTCAGCTAAATAAGACATAAGAATTTAAGAATGGTCATACTTGGTCAGACCAATGGTCCATCTAGCTCAGTATCCTGTCTTATAACAGTGGCTGGTGCCAGATGCTTCAGGGGTATGAACATATTAGGGCAATTATCAAGTTCTACATCTCCTCTTGTCCAGTTCTAGCTACTGACAGTCAAAGGTTTAGTGACACCCAGAGCATGGGCTTGCATCCCTGACCATCTTGGCTAATAGCCATTGATGAACCTGTCATCTATGAACTTATCTAAACCAATTATACGTTTGGTCATCATAACATCCTCTGGCAATGAGTTCCACAATATGATTGTGTGCTGCGTGAAGAAGTACTTCCTTATATTTGTTTTAAACCTGGTTATTAATGGTTATTAATTTCATTGTGTGACCCTTGTTTTTTTCTTATGTGATGGGGTAAATAACAGTTCCTTCTTCACTTTCTCTACACCTTCATGGCATTACAGACCTCTGTCAGATCCCCCACCCTCCCACCCCTTAGCCAGATGGAACATATGGAACAGTTTGCATAGCATAAGTAGTTAACATGTATAGTAAGAGACCATTCAAAGTGAAGTGGCCAGTTAACACCTCTGCAGTCTTAAGACAAAAATGGGGGGTGGTGGAGAGGCTTAGTGGGTTACAGATTGTTGTAATAAGCCATAAATCCAGTGTCTTTATTGAGACCATGATTTTTAGTGTCTAGCGAAGTCATGAATTTAAGATTCCAAGCTTGTCTTTGGAAGGTATTATGCAGGTTTCCTTTGAGGCTGAGGACTGAGAGGTCAGATATGTAGTGATTGTTTTAGGAAAAATGAGTGATAGGGTGTTTTTGTCTTTTATCATTTTTCTGTGTGAGTTCTTTTGCGAGTGCACAGATTGTCTGTTTTCACCTGTTGTTGGGACATTTAATGCACTGGATGAGGTACTCTGTAGAATCAGGTCACTTTGGGCAAGTTAAATTTTCAAACCATGGTTTATCATTTGATGGACTCTGATCCCTTCCTAGATAGCTGTGTCTATTACAGGAGTCTATTACTATGTCTATTACAGGAGTGGGTGGGTCATGTTTGTGGCCTGCAATGTGCAGAAGGTCAGATTAGATAATTATTCTGTCTTCTTGTGTAGATCTTCTTTCCCTGTGCCATAGTGGGTGGTTGTGAACCAAAGTATCAGAACAGCAGATGACTGGCTGTCTGTGCGTGCAAGGTGAGCTACCCTCCCGAAATAACCCTGGTATGGTACTAGGCTTACCTGTCAGGTAAGTAACTGCACTAACTGGATCTCTAAGGAGCAGCAGCGCATGCTACCTCCAAGACTCGGGCTAAGGGGCTTGGGCTAAGGGGCTGTTTAATTAAGGCTCAGGCTGGAGCCTCAGCTCTAGGACACTGTGAGGTGGGAGGGTCCCAGAGCATGGCCTGCAGCCTGAGCTTGCCTATACCACAATTAAACAGCCCCTTAGTCCGAGCTCTGAGACCCCAAGGCAGCTGGCACGGGCCAGCTGCGAAGTCTAATTGCAGTGCAGACATACTTTTAGAGGGCAGGGAAGTCTGAGCTTTAATGTTCTGTGGATGAGCTGCATTCGAAGCCAATTAAGACTGTCGCATTTGAAATCAGCGAGCACTCTGTACAAATTACAAGTTCTTGGTAATACTTACTTATTTTTTGCAGGTTAAACTCAGATTTGTCTTCCACAACATACAGTTGATGGGACAGATCTTGAGCTAATAGCTTCACTGAGTTACACCAGCTGAGGATCTGGCCCAATATGTTTCCATAAATAAAGGTGGGTTTAGGAAATTGAGATAATCTGAATGTTTTGAGTTTGTGTAGATGTTGTGTAGATTTTATCTTAGGGGCTGGCCAGTTTCCCTTTAACAGCAATCTGACCCACAACGGTAAGAGTAAGGATGATGATGTTATTCCTAGGGTGAACTAACAAATGATCCCAGTAGAAAACAAAATGAAGTCAATGACAATTGCAGCTGTTCACCACCTTTTAGGATTTGGCCTAACATGACTTCAGAGAGAGTGTTTGCATACGGAAGGACTTCATTGTTATAATCAAAACATGACAAAGTCAGTCATGGAGTTCAGGTAACAACAAGCATATTTTATTGTGCATAGAACCAAAGAGAAACTCATCTGCCCACAAACGGGTAACGCTTGCTGCTACATTACATTTAAGAGCTGTGTTGATTATGCCAGTGGAGGCTGTAGTTTGAGTGTTTTATTGGGATTAATTGTTAAGAAAAAATTAAAGATTGCTTCATTTTAAGTGTGCTTTAGGAACTTGGCACGTTAAAAAAATCAATTTGTCACAAGAGATTTTCGTTAAGTCAATTATGATGAGTAGATGAGGAATTCCACATCTTTTATCAACAAAAGGAATAAATTATCGCAGTAGCTAGAGTTTAGAACACTTAGCCCTCGCAACATTTCTTAGAGGAGTAAATAATGCGTAGCTGTCAGCTGACTTGCAAGCACATTTTCAACCTAGAAATTTGAAGAGCGGTTCAGATTGGCCTTGGCTGTGAGAACATAGTCTGCTTTTATTGTATGTCGGCACTCAGCATGCATGCCATATCATTCGATCAGGAAGAGGTAGATGAGCTATGTAATTACATGCAAATGTTCCCCAGGATTGGGGTTTCACTCTGTCAGGCTGGAAAAGATACATCTTGTTCTTCCGAAAAGTTTCCAGACGTGTTCATTAGCGAAATAACAACTTAGTATTTTTTTAAAGGTTTGTTTTAGGGAACTCTGTCCTCTTCTGAAAGCTGAAATCTGCCCTAGAGAATTGTACATTTTCTTTGACTGATTACCTCCTCCAAACACTGCATACATGCCAGCATTTGAAAGCAATTATTAGAGACATTTTAGGAGGAAATAGGGGACATACTGTGGGAATAGAAAGAGATATTTCTCATTCCTCATCACTGCATAGGTTATGTGGCATGGAAACCTCAGATGGGGTGAAGTTCACCCCGGTTCAGAGATCTGCAAAACTAGGATCCAGGTTTCAAATACTTCAACATTGCAGATATTAGGATATGATGATGTGATCATTACAAAGAGAAGGGCCATTTGCAAAGTATGGAGAAGGATTCTAATTTGCAACCTTTCTAAATTGGGGGGTGTTCAAATCTGGAGTTGGGGTTTGGGTCTATAGCTATATTAAACTAAAAGCTACTTCTGTTTCCAGTCCTCAGAAGTTACTTCTTTGCTGGTTTTCTCTCTGTCTGCTTCCTTTCAGCTAAAACAGACTGGGTGATGGAAGAACGATGCTAATTAGGTTGTTCCTTGTTTTAAAAGGTTACCCACAAGGAGATAAAGAAAACAAGGCAAAAGTTTTTGTCTCGTTTTTTCAATTCTTCCCCCCCGTCCCCCCTCCATGTTTGTTGCAGACATGGAAATTGAGATACAGACACCATATAATGGTTAAATGCAGAGATCAAAACTTTTTTCAAAATGGGGTAATCACCTCAAACTACTCGGCAGGGTTGTTCCAGAGCAGTTCTAAATGGGCCCTAGTGGTCCCAGTGGAAAACATACAACTGGAGAGTGGTTGTGAAGGCCATATCCCCTCTACAACCTCAGGTCTGCCAAGTGACAAAGACTGGAAGCCAGAGTCCTAACCCACTCCCCACCTCCTCATTGAAGGTAGGAGAGATGGGATGAAGCAACCATATGACCAGTGCCGAGATAGTCCTCTGAGTTACAGAGACCTCATTTGGACACTTTCTAACTCCACAATTGCACTGGAGCCTGCTGAAGTTACAATCATTGTCATTTAAACCTCCTGGATGATGGGTAGAATGTAGAAAAAACCCACGCAGCATTTTTGCTGATTTTGCCATGTGGGAAAGATCCCTTCCAGATCCCAGAATTAGTGACTGGCCTAGTCTCTGGCATCACCAGAGATCCAGCAACTAGATTAAGGGTGGGCCTAGAACAGAGAGCTCAACATGACTACCCTGTGTAGGCAGCAAATGGTACTGAGTCCCATCACCACTATCCCAGCATAAATCCACTGCCCAATGGCGGTAGCAGCAGCAGGGGTTGGACAGGTCCTGCAGCCTGGCACCCCATTTCTTCTCATACCCTGAGCACGAGAAAGGAAGTGGGGAAAGAGCAATGAAGCAGCCCCCACATGCTGAGAGCAAAGAGGTTGGGGGAGGAAAGAAAGGAGATGGAAACATAGACTGGTGCCTCATTTGCTCCCAGATGAGATCACTCCCCTATCCAGAAAATGTCTCCATCACTCTGGGCTCCCATCTAAGCTGCACACTGGTTAGTGAGGTGAGAATGTTTATATTAGACCATCAGGTCTTGTCTACCCTGTCTATTCTGGAAGTCTGTCTGGGCAAGCGGAGAACCAAAGGGGCTATATGACATCACGGGTACAGAAGAAGTGAAGCCCAATTCCGAGAAAGGGGAAGTGATTTCCATTCTTACTATAGATAAAGATTTTTTTCATGAACTCCTCTAACTCAAACATCCAACAAGTACTTTGAAGAAAAGCTCTTGTGTTAACTCTTCAGTACTCCATCCTCGTCTCGTTCACATATTTGAGTCCTCACAGGAAGGAAGACATCCAGAAAAACAGGGATATAAGCTTGACAAACCCGATACTTCTCAGGCAAAAAACAAACCAATTTTTAAGCTCTGGTGGTCTCCCCTTTCCTGTCCTCCTTACTATTTTTTTAACACAAAACACTTATTGAAAAGCTCTAATAAAATGTAATGGGATGACAACAGTAAGTTTCTATGAAACCAGTAATGTTCTCTTAAAATAATTCTCAAAACCATACAAACGTATAATGAGACCCTTGCCACAGAATTATTAATGATCCTACAGAATTCTTTTGCAGGAATATAATTTTGTATTGGATTCTGTAAGATGATTCAAAAAAAACCCTATACTCGTTTTCTTTTTCATTAAATCCTGTAAAGTGATACATTTCAAAGGTGATACCTTTCAAACAGATAACTCTCAAACAGACCTAAAATAAAAGGAAAAAGTCACAGAAATATTTTTGAAGATTTTCCTGTTTTGTTGTTTTTTTATTTCAAAATGTTGAAAAACGTTGACTGGCTTCCTAGTTAGTTAAAAATGGGGAAGAAGGGGGATTTTGTAAATACATTGACAGCTTTCTTGTTGGGGAATGGGTATTTTTTTCTGTTTTTTTTTTTTAAACACATTTTGAAATTTCAATGAAATTGAAACATTTTGACACTCTCTACTTTCAGGCTACAGTATTTTAAAACATCCTAAACAAAAAAAGGGGGCACTATCTGACTCTCTCCCTTTAAAAAGATAAGCACCCTTGCTGTGTTAATCTGTGGCCCAGTCCCATAAACCTTTACTCATTGTGGTTCCATACCCCTGCTATGGGCCAGCATGCTAACATTTTAAACCCTAACCCATGACATGTGGCTGAGTACAGGAAATAAAGCCCAGTCTCCTGCTGGCACTTATCAGATGGCTGCCAGAGCTTCTGACAACTAACTCACCTGAGGGCAAAGTTAGACAAGCCCTCGTTAGAACAATGGCAGCCCCCATGGAACCATTTCTACCCTAGTGCTTGCTACCTTTGCTGGAACTGCACTGGTGCTAGTACGGATGGTCAACTTTTGCTGAAAATGCTAGTCTAGAAAAGGCCTAAAAGACAGATACGTAAGAAAAGATTCAGAATCAGAATTTCCTGTAGGTACCCTGGCCATGTTCCTTCCCTGGATTGCACCGCCCACTTCTGGTGCAGGGTTTGAGGGTGCTTTGATCTGGTTCATGTTCCCCTCCCTCCGGCATGCTTTTTGCCCAGAGTATGTTATGTTATTTTATGCCTATATTAACCTTAGTAATAACAGCAGTATGTGAATTGAGGAAACAGTTTTCTGTGGTGAAGAAAAAAGTATTTCTGGGAAGTCAGGGTGAAGAGGAAATAGCCTCAATGAAGTGATTGATCAGCGCTAAGATAACATGCATTTTAAGGCTAGAGTACTTCCATTTGGTTTGTTAATTTGAAGTCATATCCAATAAAGAGATGGATAATTCAGCAATGAGTCATTATTAAGCACAACTGAGCCAAAACGTATTTGCAGGCAATTTTTAGGCAGTTAACAGTCATTTGCAGAACTAGTTTCATAGCAGATGCTTTCTTTTCATTTGTGTAATCTGTGGAAAGCCCAACAGGAAAAATAAAATCAACAACCAACATTTATGTTGAGGAATCCTCTGTACAAATGCTGAATATTTTGATTCTGTGAGTGCTGTTATTTTTTCTGTTGACTCTTGCAGACATATATGTCTTTTAATGCCGAACCTGCTAAAAGCTTGAACTATGGACCTGTAAGATGAACCATGGGGACCTGGTGTCCAGTCAAGCAATAGATTCCCTCTTTGTTTCGTTGTTTGTCCAAGTGTTAGAAAGACAACATATCAGTTCTCAAGACATTTCTTTCTTTATTTTTTTTTAAAGACCATGATTTCTCTGGATAGCCAAGGCCAAGCATTTCATGTAACCAAATAAAGAAAATGTGCAAAGAAAAAAAAATTGTTACAAGGACAAATTGTTTTAAAGCTTTCTAGGGACTGTATGTCTCTGAGATCCCATGGGTAAATATAAAATAGCTATACCTGCTGATATAATGGAAAGTTATTATCAACCATGGTTTACAATAGAGAGAAAGAGGATCCAGCCAGACTTCCCACAGGTTATGAGGACAATCTCATGAGAGAGGATGAATCCAGTAGGATTAACTATTCTTTCAACATAATTTTTAATGCCATTTCCTAGTTTTTTTTTAAAAAACAAACTGAACAAAATAAATTCTATCATGTGGAACCATGCTGATGCCCTACCTGGGTCATCAGCAAGGTTTGGAATCTTTAGATCCACCACACAGACCTCTGCCACTGGAACCAACAGAGTAAATGGTAACAGTACTAGGTTGACATCCTCTCTGTGGACCAACCACTAGAAGAGAATGAGAAACACACTTTGCCAGTGGGTTTCACAGCTATGTGCTGGCAGCAGATACAGAGACTGGGTTCAATTTCATGTTCTCTAAAGGAATGTTCTCTAGTGGTTATAGATCCTCCTGCTCCTGACTCCCAACCCAGTCTGTCTCTGTCCTCCTCTCTGCCTCTTCCCATCCCTATCTTCCCTCCTCCCATGCTCCTCTGACTCCCACCCTCTTTGTTCCTATTCTTCCTTCCCCCTCCATGTCTATATATTCCCCCAAAGTTTTAAACAACTGAAAACTGGGTCTTATAATGGGAAGTGTCAGGGAACCTTAACTATGTGCAGCATAGCCTGCACCAGCTAAAAATATATCACAATTCTCAAAATCTTTAATCAAAGAATTTCAAGTTGAACTGATCTGTTGAAAAGCTAGTGATCAGATATAAAAACAGATGTTTTGTGTTGAATTCTGTGATGAGCCAAATCCTATGGTTCCAGTATTAACTAAAAGATCAGTGTTCTGTATATCTCCAGAGTTTGGGCCATTCAGAGAAAAATGGCTTTTTCTAAAACTGAGATATTCAACCTGTGATCCATGGATCCCATTGATAGTCCATGGACTACTTGGAGGTGGTCTGCAGAGAGCTGTTTGGTCTGTGGTCCTGGCCCTGCTGCTAAACTGCTTTAAAAGAAGCTAAAAATATATGACGTGCTTTCTCAATATTGCTTTCTGTGTAACTGATTGTTGTAATTTTCACAAGGGCTGATGAATGGGACTGGAGCTGTTCTATGTAATAATGAACAGAAGAGCTAGTGGTCTGCACAAAACAAGCTCTGCATTGAAAGTTGAACCATGTTGTGAAAATGTTTGAGTTCCCCAGGATGTAAAAGGTACAACAGAAGTGTGAGATTTAGACTCCAGTCCAGAAGCAATACAAGATGCCATAAGGAAGTCAATGGTGAAGTCTGGTGGTGGATAATGTGTTCCTGTGGCCAAATACAAGTGAAAACAGAGGCAAATAAACAGAAATGAGAAAATAGAATTCAGTTAACAAAGGATAGCAGTAAGCACATTAGGAGAAGGCCAAGAGCTATGAAAGAAGATTGGCAAAGGTCGACACTGAGGTAAAAACATTGTTGTACTTTGTGAACTTGGAAGTTAGAAGCCAAGTCAGTTAACTATTGCCCAGGGGAAGTTCTGATTTGATTACAAAATTAT
Source organism: Gopherus flavomarginatus (assembly GCF_025201925.1). Taxonomy (NCBI): domain Eukaryota; kingdom Metazoa; phylum Chordata; order Testudines; family Testudinidae; genus Gopherus; species Gopherus flavomarginatus. The sequence goes on along the minus strand of NC_066622.1, from coordinate 128,993,046 downwards.
TTATGGGGAAACTGTTTGTGAGATATGGATGAAAACGCTGAGTCAATGATTTCTAATTTTTAGTGGAGCTTGCTAAGTTTTCTATTGCTATTTTGACTTCAGTCGGGTTTGGCTAAGAAAGCACATAGGTGGTTTCTCATATTTGATGCAAACTGAATAAACTGTGCTATAGCTTGTCAGGACAAAATTTGTTAGAAGATGTCTTGTCTTTGTAACAGTGGCACTGGACAATTTTTATAGTGGAGGTGCTAAAAACCATTAACAAAACTATAAACCCTGTATATGATGGAGAACACCTCAAGCCAGGGGGTTCTGCCATACCTCCAGCACAGCTAGTACCAACACCTCTGTTTTGTAGTAGTTGGCCCCACAGGAACAGGTAGATACTTATAGGAGACAGGCAGGAGCTGGCGAATAGTTGCCCACTAATACAAAGTAGTATCACCTAGACAAATAAGGCCTAAACCAATCAAGTGGTGTGAACCAGAGATACTGATGTATAATTCTAATCTTTGTACAGTAATAAGATTTCATGATTACTGCTTTGAAGGCTGCACCCTGGTCAAGCAAGATAACTGCTGGCAATTTCCCTGAGTCTGAATTCAGTAAGATATCACACGTCACTTTCAACAATGCTCCCTGTATGCTGTGTTGAGATCAAAACCTAGACTAGAGTGTATCAAACAGATCATACAGTTTGTTAGGTGATGGTGTAGTTAGGTTACCACTATCTATTTCAATATCAGAATATTCAGGACAGAGACTTTTATGAGTCTGCTGATATAATTTCAACCAGGGGTATAACAGTGGCAAAGACTAGATACTTAACTGATGTAAATTGGCAATCTGGCCCTTGGATTCTATGGATAAATCTCAGTAAGGATTTGTGGAATGGATAATTGATATAAAACTTTCTTTTTAAAAAAGCAAGAATATAAGTAATAAATAGACCAGACATTTTAGGGCTCAGTTCTCTTCTTTGTTGAGCATTCTTTACTTTCATGGACTTCAGTGGGATTTTGAGGGTGATCCGTGTGATATATCAGATATGATGGGGTTTGGAACGAGACATAACTGAATTTTCAGATCACAAACTTGTTGAATTGGTTTGGAAATGTGTGTATGGGGATTGTTTTAGGGAAAAGTTGTTGACCAATATGGTAAGTACTGAGTTACCACTATGTTGCACCAATGGAATAATAGAGAAATCCAATGAATGTATCTGGTGTAACAGACTGGTGAACCAAGTCCATTGTCAGGAATTAGGTATAAAGGTCATCCAGTGTGATTTAGCGGTCAGAGCACTGGACTAGGACTCAGGAGACCATGGTTCTGCCACTGGCCAGCTGAGTGACCGTGGGCAAATGTCTGCACCTTTTTGTCCCTCAGTTTCACCACAGGGATAATACTACTGACTCCCTTTATAAAATGCATTGAGATCTGCTGATAAAAAGTGCTATATAAGAGTCACGTATTGTTATTGAAAGAGCAGCTTATGGTTAAATCACTTTATTAGAACTCAGAAGATCTGCTTTCAGTTTCAAGTTCAGCTATAGACTTCCTGGGTTAATTTAGGCAAATCATTTAATCTCTCAGTGTTTCAGTTCCCAATCTGTGTGTAAGGTCTTTGGGGAAGGGGCCATCTCTCACTATTTGTTTGTATGGTGCCTAGCCGACTGGGTCTAAAGCTTGGCTGGAACTTTTCCAATACAAATACCATAATATGAATAATATGGAACAAAGATCTCATGCAATTGCTGACAAATAATAAACCTGTATGAGAAGTGATTGCAGCATTTAGTTGCAGTAAAATAACAATAGTTATTGAAATGTTGGGAAGGTTTTTCTTTGTGCTACAATGATTAAAGCAGATAAATAAGTAGGAAGTGTGAGGTTTTTTTCCATCCCCTCCCCTCCCCCTGCCTCCCCGGCAGTTAACATGTCTTAGGGCTGCCTTTAATAGACACAGCGATCTTTCTATAGTTGATAATGGATATTTAATTGGGATTTATTTCCATGGAATTTTTGTACCTACAGATCATTACAGCACCAAGGGACACTCATAGCCATGGGGCTCAACATGGTTTCTCCAGAACTTCTGTTTGATGAATGAGATTGGAAGGAGTTGACATATAGTTAGAGACTGTTACCATTTAGAAACACCTATAGGAGTGATAAGACTTCTTTTCAGCCAGATCCTCTTTTTCCTTTGACTGCTGTCTGTGCCAGAGCTTCAAAAATGTAGCAAAATGACAGTCTAATTTTTTTTTTTAAGTTTTAAAATTCTTCAGCTTTCCTCAAAATGGTAAAGATTTTTTTCTAGAGGCATAAAACCACCAGCCTGTGGAGTTTTTAAATATTGCAATTTTTCCTAGTTTTGGCATATTGTAAAAAGGCCACTTGGAAACAATCTGCTAGCTAATGAAAGGGGAAAATGTGCTCTGTATAAGAGTGAGAAAGCTAGTCCGGAAATTACATCATTGGCATGTAACTCAGGAGAACTGGGTAGCCACATGTTTCCTGCCTCACCTTGGGTAAGTCACCTACTTCTCAGTGCCGCGGTTTCCTCTTCTGAATAGTGGAGACTGTAATACTTCCCTATTTCATAGGGCAGGAGAAATGAGTTAATGTTTGGATGGTGCTCAGATACAATGGTGAGGTGTGCCAGAGAAAAGCAAATAAATAAATACAGTTTGGCCAGTCCCTTTGGGCTGTGTGATATCACGGCCTGAAATACACACTGTACCTCATCCAAACAGATCTGCAAATGAAGGACAATTGCTGGCTAAACGCAAGCTTCATTAACAATGCCACTTCAATAACGGTTCCACAGCATAACAACACAGTGATCTTCCCATCATTCAGAGTTCAGCCATTCCTTGTTGTCAGATTGCTGGGTCAAGCTCCTTCCAACCCCCCCCTCATTAGTTTGATCTCTGTCACATGACTCCCTCATGGTTCCTGTCTGGTGTCACTGTGTGTAATGGTGTTGCACACACACAGTGACACATGGAATAAGGATCTCCTCCCACAGGCAACTCTCCGTCTTGTGTGAGCGCTTTAAAGAAGCCTCTGGCTCCCCAGTACAGTTTGTTTGGCCTGTGTTAAATATCAACCTGAACTAGGCAACTGGTATTTGCTCATCCCTTGGGTGGTCACGTAAGACAGATTTCGCTCTGTATAATTGTTCTCAACCTTGACCCTTCCCTTTAATTGGATCCCCAGGAAATGCATCCCAGCCAGCAATCTTGGGACCCTTTTAAAATACAGATTCATGGGAGTGTTTACATGTTAACCCTTGGGTTGTCCGCACCTCAGGTTGTTGCAATGGAAAATGTAACCCCCGTCCTGAATTTATGAGCGAGTGTGTGATAACAGGATGGTGTCCAAATTGTCATCTGCCTTTATGTTTTAACCCTTTGAATCCACTCCTTAGTGCTGTACTGAGGGACTGGGGATGAAAGGGACTCAGTCCCTTTCCTTCCTTCAGACATCTCCTGCACTTCACTCCTTGTGCACACACTCACACGCTCTCTCTCTTCCAGCCCGCTGCCTCCTCCAGCACTGGAAGTTCCTCTATAGCCAGGAGACTGGCAGCCTCTCTCCCTCTTCCTACCTCATCAGCCAACTCCTTCTCCCCTTCTGATAGCACCTTATCGATTCTCAACCCATCCTGATTTGACTCCCTTCCCCCAGGAATGAGGAAGGGGTCCAGAACTGGCAGAGGATTTGCTTCAGGAACACAGGCCTGGTAAGAAGTGAGAACCCTGTAGCAGATAGCATGATGGGTTGGGACCAGATCCATTGAAAACTCTTTCTCCAACCCTCCCCACAAAGAGCCTCCATTCTCCCAAGCATAGTGTTCCACCCCAGTGTCTGGGCTGAATCCAAGGAATCTGTCCAGTGATGTAAATCCAGGAACTATCTTTTATCTGTGATCTAGATCAGGTGCTAGGTATTGTCCAGACACGTAGGGCTGATTGTAAGCATAGTGTTCCACCCCAGTGTCTGGGCTGAATTCAAGGCATCTGGCCAGTGATGTAAATCCAGGATGCTAGGTATTGTCCAAACACATAGGGCTGATTGTAACACTGTGATCTGCTGGAAGTAAGAGGCTGTGCATAGCTGTACTGCTCAGGAGCAGACCAGAGAACAAATTGTGACTTTGAGACTCAGAGTCCTCTCTGGTTCCCCTCTGCTCTGGGAGAGAGCAATTTACTTCACCCCTTTGCATGAAGGAGCTTACCTCCCCTCACCCCATCCCTGCACTGCCCCACAGACAGGAGTATCAGGTGAATAGCTACCCCTCTGAGCCCAGAATCACAATCTGAACAGAACCAAATAGGAGAGTAGGAGGCAGGACTGCTCTGTGCAGCTGAGTAAGGGCTGTAATGTTCTAGCCTACCGATAGACAGTTGCAAGACTCACAATCTAACTGATGAGATAGACAAAGAGTGCATTATTATCCCCATTTTACAGATGGATGAACTAAGATACTGAGATACTAAGTGACTCACCCAAAGTCACACAGGAGGGCACCGGCAGAAAGAAAGACTGAACCCAGATTGCCTGAGTTCCAGTTTGGTGCCTTTATCACAAGATCATCCTTCCCTTCTAGTCAGTTCCTAAGGTTTAATGCTGCATGTGTCTCTAAAGGGGAGTCACGTTCCATCCCTTGTTCCAGGGGAATTTTTATTTTAATTATTGAGGAATTTTGGTTTATAGTTTTCTTTGTCTTTTATGGGACTGGGCATCAAGTGAGATGGAACATAGAGGGATGGAATTAAGAGCATTGGGAAGGGGAAAAAGTCAGAAAACCATCAAATGTAACACAAAACAGCTTTTCTGTCAACTTTCCTTCCTATTTTGAGTGGCAGATTCAAGCTATATCTTCTGCTGAAAAACTGAACCATCCATCACAGATATACATAAAGGCATCCTTGTTTTGTCTACCTCCCCTTCTCTACTGCAGGAGTTTATCATTGCGGCTGGGAGAGACCTGTAGATCTGTGGCTAAATGTCATCCACTACTTCTCCCACAACCTCATCATCTAGGTCTAGATGAGAGGCAGAACTGGGGAAAATTTTCCAGCACAACATAAAATGCTTGGTCTCATCCTCTTTATGATTAATACAAAATAAAAATCTTGACTAGAGCTGGAGGCATTGTAGCTTCCTGGCATACCGTTCCCCTTCAGTCTAGAATTTCAGATGATTTTCTGTTAGTGTTAGGTTGTATCTTGCTGTAAGGGACTGATACATTCCATAACACAAAGACAGGGTAGAGTCATTGTATGGATCTATTATTTGACAGAAAAATCTGATGCTTGGATAGAACATTGCAGCATCAGCTGTTTCTGATTTCCTGGATGGGGCAGACATCTATTTAAAAAGGAAGTTCTGACTCTTTTTAGGGGCATAAGAAGACAATAAAAGGGAGAAGGACTTTTCACAGTTCCCCTCTGTTGGGGATTTGACTGAATGTTGAAAAATACCCAATTAGGTGAATGAAAAATATAAGCAGTACAGGGAGAGATGCAAGTAAGGAGGGTTCAAGTGGTTCCTGGGCTAAAATTATGCTCTGACTTATGGGATAAAATGGATTTTTAGAGAATCTGTTTACAATTGGATGACTTATGCAACTGACAATTATGTAATTGGATAATGACATAATCTGCCATAATAATAGACAGAAGCCTTCTAATATCTGGGAGAGGGCTGCTATTTTCTTCTTGCTTGGATATCTTTCAGATCCATTGTTATAAAATTCTCTATATGATGCTTCCTTTCTTCCTTGAAATTCTTCTGTGCTCATGGCATTTCATCTATTGTTATGCTTTCTTGTAAATGTCTTCCCTTTTTTATTTGTGTAAAGATAGACCTGAAGGCAATGTTGGAAATCTCTCTTCCTTTGCTATAGCAAGTTAAAGTCAATGGGTCCAGACCTGCATAGTCCTATCTATTGATATGAATACTTCTTACTCACATGGGATAAAGTTCATCTCCATGCAGAGGACCAGCACAAGCTCTATGAAGGCTGAAGAGGGATTTAAGTGGGGCATAGGATTAGGCTGGAAATCTGCACAGGGATGAGTTTCATCCTAGAATAGTCCAAGAGGCTTCAATGGGACTACTCACCCAGCTGATGACTCACGTGACTAAGGATTTACAGGATCAAGCACTGTATCAATACGCCACTGTTTACCTCGTATAATATACTGCAAACCTGCTTATGTTTTTGCTGAGAAAATGTTATATGTCAATTTGGGTTTTTTTTGTTCCATGAAATTCTGGAAAGACGTCCCAAAAATCCACACAAAGAATGAATGATATCCTTGATGCTGAATGAATTTGTCCTTCCACATTCAATCAGTGGTATGTGGAGTTAGTCAGTGGAAGGGTTGTCTCAAACATTTTCAACAAAATGAGAGGTTTCAGAGTAGCACTTACTTAGTCTGTATCCGCAAAAAGAACAGGAGTACTTGTAGTACCTTAAAGACTAACACATTTATGCATCCGAAGAAATGAGCTGTAGCCCATGAAAGCTTATGCTGAAATAAATTTGTTAGTCTCTAAGGTGCCACAAGTACTCCTGTTCTTTTAACAAAATGAAAAAAAATCAAGTTTTAGGATGAGATTTTTTTTTCTACTTCTCTTTGAATTTGCGAAAAGCAATCCATTTAGCCAAATCTTATGAACCATTGAGGTTTCCATCTGAGAACAGCATTGTTTCTAGCCTATTTTCCAGAAGAATCCTCAAGGATTGCCCAGATTCTGAACTTTGGCACTTGAAATCTAATGCAGAAGATCAATTTACAGCATTTGAATGTGCATGTTTCATAGAATCATAGAAGATTAGGGATGGAAGAGACCTCAGGAGGTCATCTAGTCCAACTCCCTGCTCAAAGCAGGACCAACCCCAACTAAATCATCTTACCTAGGGCTTTGTTAAGCCAGGCCTTAAAAACCTCTAAGGATGGGGATTCCACCATCTCCCAAGGTAACCCATTCCAGTGCTTCACCACCCTCCTAGTGAAATAGTGTTTCCTAATATACAGCCTAGACCTCCCCCACTGCAGCTTGAGACCATTGCTCCTTGTTCTGTCATCTGCCACCACTGAGAACAGCCGAGCTCCATCCATGTGAAACTGGCCAACCTTTTTAATAACATAAACAGGTTTATTCCATGATTAGGGATTAGTTTAGCCATAGGCTAAACTAGATTGGTCACATGTGGTGTTACGACTGACACAGTGCCATCAATGGACCATCCCCTTCAAGTAGCACTGTGCTGTTTAAAAAAAAGGATAGGAGAAGCAGAAAGAAAAAGCACTTGATAATTTTGCAGTTTAACTGGGCTGCTGTTGATGTTTTGAATAATGCTCACTGCTTTTGAAGAGAAAGCTAGAACCGGTTGGAGCCTTAATAAGAAATAAAAAAATAGGAGGTGAAAGGGCTCAGTGATAAAAGTGCTGCTTTCATTTAGAGCTCTAGGCATCTGCTGTAAAGCAGCCAAAGTGAATGTGTGAGCATCTGAGACAGTTGCAGGAGGGAGGAGGCACCAGTCAGAGCTGTACATAAACATAATTGAAATCAAAACAGCTGAATAACAATTTAGGACCTAAAAGAAAAGAGAAAAGGTGGAATGATGTAAAGAAAAGCAAATCCTCCCAAGCGACCGCATTCAAATGACAGACAGTCCCTCTAGAAGAGGGAGACTCTAGCAAAGCCACAAGGGTCCAGGGGGTCACTCCTGTGGTGTTTTGTGGTTCCAAGCTCAGATACTCTGTCAATCTCATGCTTTCCAGGCCAATAGGAGCGCAGAAGTATCGTATTTCTCCTTCAGGCCTCTTGTCCTCCAGTTCAAGGCACTTTACAGCTCTGCCCCTCCTTAATTCTCTGCTTGTGCCTTTCAGTGTTATTCCTCTGCTCTGCTCTGCTCTGCCCATGCCCACGCCTTCTCCCACCACCGCCTTTGTGTCTTCTTTCATCCCTCATGCATGGAACACCCTGAACTCATTCTGTTCTCCTTCAGCTCTCTTCCTCGGGACCCACTTCTCCTGTATCACGGCTCCTAGAAATAGGCCAGCGAATGATCACCAGGTTGAGGGGCAGTCAGTCATAGCTGCTGTCATTTTATTTATTTGTATATTTTAAATAAACCACCATGATCTGGGAATAGTTATGCATGTAGCTGGCCTGGTTCACCACATTAATTTATTGTGATTAGCCTCATATTCCCTTCCCTTTCCCTCCAATGTATGTGTCACATGCTACTATCTTTTTGTTCTGTGTTTGTACTGCGCCTAGCACAATGGGGTCCTGGTCCATGACTAGCGTTCCTAGGCATGACAGTAGAACAAATAATAACTGTCATCATTTTTCATACATATCAAGTACATTTGAGGAAGGTGTGAGAAACTGCATAATGGAATAAGTCACTCACTGGGGAATTATCTACCTAGTCTCCATCAGTTACCAATTAGTTCATGCTCTGGAACCATGGAAATCAGTATATTTTATATTTTTTTTAATCCGACCTAATGTAATTGGATGTTCTCATTATAAATACATAAAAGTGTCTACATATTTTTATTCCTATTAAGTGCTTGGCCTCAATTTTACCTTATGGCAATGAGTGTCACAAGTGAATCAATTTTAAATGTGTTTTCCTTTCAGTTTTGTTGTATGGTGAGGATAAGAAGAAAATTTCAGGGTTAATACGGCTAATCCGGAATGTTATTGATGGGCTCCACAGAGAGCGATAGCTCTCTGATTCATATCCAGAGGATGTTGTTGCAGTGTTAGTCTCCAAGTGGCACAGAAGCAGACATTTCTGTTGGGATGAGTGCAGTGATGTACGGAACATTTAATGAAGAGGAGGGAAAATAGGTGAAGAAAAGCGAAGACAGGGCTTAGTTCAGTATCATGTCTCCAACAGAAGCAGGTACCAGATTCTTCAGAGGAAGATGTAAGAGACTGCAGTAGGCAATTATGGAATAATCTGCTTCCCTGGGAAGTTCCTTCCTGATCCCACTGTTACAGCCTTTTTTTGTTCTGAAGCATGAGTGTTTAAATTCCATCCCAAACTCTTGATGTTTTGTTTGTTTGTTGTAATCTTTTCCAATACCACATTAGCATTGCATTCATATAGAATCTGCACTTGATTTCCTAGATTTTTTATATGGGGAAAGAGGAATAATAAAAAAGCTTATTAGCAGGACTCAAACTCTGTTGTTGTATTTTAAATGAGTTCATGGCTGCTCCTTTCAAGGAGTGTTATCTATACACAAGCTTCCAAGTTTATTTGTGCTTGAGATATCAGGGCAGCAAGGAGGGGCGGGGAAATGCATGGCAATACTTTTTCACATCAGTTATGTATGGGGTTTTTTGGTGGTGGTTTTGTTTTATAATGCATGTCTTATTTAAAAATAGGCTTTAGTCAAGCTTTCTCCAATTTTTTTTTCTAAATCGTATTTCGGGCAAGATCAAGCAACAACACTTTCAGCCCAAAAGGAAAATGTTTGGGAAAAGTTACTGCATCAAAGAAAGAAAACATTGTGTTATAATTGAAACCATTTTGCCATCTTTACTCTTGGCTTTTCTAGCAAGTGACTGCTATCATGCAGTTACAAAGATAAATTATATATAATAGCAACGGTAGAGAGAAATGAAGAGATATAGACAAGAGAGGGAAAGATAGCTTTTCATCTTAGATTTGAAATGAAACAGAGACCAGAATCAGCAGGGTAGGAAGTCTGTTCCAGATGGCAGGAGCTGCAGAAGCTTTTGCACCAACCGTAGACAGATTGTCAGAAGGAACAGAGAGGAATATTATGGTCTCATCCAACAAGCTCCCAGGTCATGTAAATGGGTGACTAGCAGGTGCCAGAGCATCGATTGATAGAGCATTCATAGAGGGTTAGTTCCTGGAGGTGCTAGTCCTGCAATAATTGAGGGAAATCACTGAGACTTAGAAATAATTACTGTAAGAGCAGCAGAGGAGGTGGGGGGGGGTTAACACTTTCTTCCTAGATATAGCTCTGAGTCATAAATACTATTTTTTTCCTCTTGTTAAAAGGACATGATTCGGCACATGTTTTCCATAAGAGTTTGAAGAGCACATTCAGCTCACAGAGTACAGCAAACCTTCAGTTGTCAGTTCGGTGCTACTGCACCAGATAGTCTTCCTTCCTCAGAACAGCTGATTTTATCATTTGCCTTGCAATAGCCAACCAAAATGGAGTGTCCAACATGCCAGGTGCCCCACAGTAAGAGACAGTCCCTGTAACAAAGAGCTTATAAGCTAAATAGACAAGACAGAGGGGAAAAGATATATTATTACCCCCATTTTTACAGAATCCAGGCATGCAGAGATTAAGTAACTTGCCCTGTCCCACAGGAACACTGTGGCAGAGCCAGGAACTGAAAACTGGTTTTTGGAGTCCCGGGCAAGTGTCTGAACCATGAGATCATCTCCTATTTTAGATAGCTGGTTGGGTAAGACCCAGTTTCAGGGCCCATTAGTAAAGGGTTAAAGTCTATAAATGAAATCAGAAATCTCTTTTTAAAATGTCTTTTTAAGCAACTGCAGCAACAAATAAAATGCCTGATTAGTACATTTCTCTCCATTATACCCTCTATTCTTGCCTAAAAGGTACGAATAACAGCAAAAATACTCCGCTTTTTGGAAGTCAAGGTAATAGAATCTGCAGAAAATTGATCTTTCAGAGTGTCTGTGGCCTAATACTAGTTTTCAGTACATTGAACCCTGACATATTTTGTTGTTGAAATGTGATCCCAAAAAGTTTGTGTGTGTTTCTTTTTATATTGCCTAAGACGCTGATAAGAAGCACAGCTTTTTGGGGATCAACACCCAAAAGCGGGAGGCTGAAGTTATCACTTTGATCTTGGAACTCACGCTGATGTTTTGAAAGAATGGATATTATGGAGCAGTTTAGTCACCTTTGAGTACTGTATAAACAGACAGGGTCTGATAAGCTGCTGCCTAGATCCAGATTTGAGTTAGATTTAGAATGTAGTCAGTCACAAGGTTCAAATCCAAGGCATGCTCAAGGTGAGGGCTTGGGTCTGATAACTCCAAAATTCAGTGAGTTATTCTTCCATAATTTCAGCTCCTAGATGGCAGAAATCTCCTGAGAGCAGGTGATTTGACAAGATTTCCTCCATTCTGAAATCTTGCAAGATCAGAAAGTTCCTTGCTAGAACTTCCCTGTACTGGGTTAAAACAGCAAATGTAGACCCCTTGGGTCGATGAAACCGAAACAATGAAGTCGTTTGGATTCAGGGATTGGAGTCTGGAGCCCTTTAAGTTAAAGGAATTTGATTCAAAGTTATAGTTTTTTAAAGGAGTCAAACCTTATATTTAGTTTAAAATAAAAAGGCCTGAGTTATTTAAGAATTGTGCTTGCTTGGATACCACATAGGCTACATGTCTTAAATCTGAGAGGGTTGAGGTGGTATAGTAATCATACTACCTTTGAGACCATGCACACAATATAGTGTGGGACACTACATAGTTTAAAATAGCAGCTGACCACACTGAGAGTGACACATTCTAGGTTTTTAAATTGCTCCACGAGTCTCCATGTAATTCCATTATGCTGCTGGCCCATTAAAAAGCATCACTTTGCTGATGGGAAGACCCTGCCCTGGAAAGGGTCACATGCTATTTAGAGGACTGAAGGACTATGCTTTTAAAGGGCCATCAGCTTTCTAAACAAATATTCCAATCACACTGGAAGCCAAGCAAACTCCACAGCTGATGTGAATTCTTGATCTACATGGGTTGCAAAGGAAAACAGGGGAGAGCTAACTGCTGTAAACCAGGCATGTTTTCAAGGCCACAGCGGTCTGTTCAATAACTGCATTGGGTTTAGCGCTGCCATCTTTGGGAAATCTGAGAGGAACAAGATTACTCAGAAAAAACATTGAAATTGCAACCACTATTATTTTGTAAAATGTGATGATGAACAGAAAAGGTTGAAAGAGAAATCACAGTTGCTGAAGGAACCTCTGAGGCTCCATAAGCACCTACCCTTTACCTCCTCAGCTCTGTTTTCTTTTGCCAAAAATATTTTGCTGCTTTTTAAATATTGTTTTGTATTGTTGTGGGCAGGAGGTCTATGCATTGACTTGTAAAATCTCTATAGTATATTCCATGGGAATACATATCTATGAGCACAGCCTATGTTGGTAAACAGACCTCAAAGAAGCCCACAAGTTATGGACACTCCACTGCTAATCTTCCAATGAGCAGTTTAGCAAAGCCAGGTGACAAACTCAGGGGACTCCAAAGTGCCTGAGGCTGAGGGAGGCGTTAAAATGCAAGATTGAGCTCAGTATGATGGCACTGGGTCACGTAGGTGCTGACTCAGTGGGTGCTCTGGGGCTGGAATATGAACGGAAAAAAAATAGTGGATGCTCATCCCTCATTGGCAGCACCGCGGATCAGCTTCTCCCCCAGTCCCAGCATCTCCTCTCCACTGGCAGCCTGGCCGATCAGCTCCTCCGCCTCCCTCCCAGTGTCTCCCACCTGCCATGATCAGCTGTTCAGTGGTGTGCAGGAGGTGCTGGCAGGGGGAGAGGAGCAGGGGCAGGAAACGGTGGGGGAAGGGGGCGGAATGGGGTGGGAAGGAGTGGGGTTGGGGGAGGGAAGAGATGGGGAAGGGAGGATTTGGGGGGAAGGGGTGGAGTGGGGGCAGAACCTGGGTGGAGCAGGGGTCAAGCATCTCCCAGAAACTTGGTAAATTGGCACCTCTTGTGATCTGGGATTTTATTAACTATACCAGTGGTCTCAAAAGTGGGGTGCACGCACCCCAGGGGGTGCGCAAGAGGATCCTTCAGGGTGTGTGGCAGGAGGACTGCCACCGGAGCAGCGCCGCTTTGGCAGTTCGTGCGGCTTTTTTTCTTTTTTTGTTGCTTTGGCAATTTGGGCAGGAGTCCGAGCAGCTTTTGTTTTTTTGTTTGCTTGGGGTGGCAAAAATGGTAGAGCTGGCCCTGCGGCACACCAGGGGGTACGTGCTCAAAATTTTTTTTTACTGATAGGGATGCACGATCAAAAAAGTTTAGACACCACTGAACTATACGTGTGAGTGGATTTCTCGACCAGACACTGTGAGAGACTGGGGAATAGAAGAAAATTCCTGTGTGAATTTTCGGTGACCATGGAACAGATAGTTAATCTATCACACTTTTGTGAACCAGGCTGCTATCCAAACCCACATTTCCAATGCTCCTGAGTCCTCAGCTGCCGTTCCAGTGCTTGGCTCCCACCTCTCTACCAATAAATATGGCTGCAGGTTTGTCATGGTGGGAAAAGAGCCACAGATGCCATGATTTTCCTGTTGGTCCATGACTTTGTCTCCATGACTCCCCCACAGTGGCAGCTCCCACAGGGCTGGGTTTGGCTCCCCGTTCCAGGCGTTGCAACCAGGTCTGTGGGGGTCACAGCACCAACTGGTTAGGCCCAATCACCCCTCCATTGTAGCAAACCTGAGTAGTGCTGCCCCCCAGCATGCCAGGTCACAATGCCTGGGTGGGGAGCTGGGCCCAGCGCCACAGGAGCTGCTGTTGCCCATTCGCAGGACAGGTTCATTCTCCAGACCCTTCCCCAGCCAGGCCAGATTAGGTTTGCAGTGCCAGAGCTGAGGCTGTTGCAGGTGGGTGATGCCCCCTCATTTCTCAGGGCATTTTTTATCAAAAATCTCAGCGTGGTCACTAAACCCATCACTTTTACTAAATTGGCTATGACTGCGCCATCATTTTAATTTTAAAAAAATGCCATTGCAACTCTGCAGCCCTACCAATAGACCTCAGTCTGGACCCACAGGACCCTGGCTATTTAAGGTATGGCATGGGTAGGATTAAGGCATTATTCTTCTACACTGCCCAGACCTAATCCTGAGGGACAGCCAGTGAGGGGCAAAGAATAATTCAGTTTCTTGTCCTTGCCCATTCAACAGTTTCTCTCCCTTAAATGCCCAATAAGAGGTGCCAGTACTGATGGTTTTATAATGTGGACATTTATTTCATACAGAACACCGAATCACCATCTGATGGGGACATCTTTTGCTTGACCAGCTCTTCTGGGATTTAACTTCATGAGTGAGAGGTGTCTCTGTTTAGAAATCCCCAAAGCCATTCAGCCTCCATCCTCTCACCTCACCTTATTGTTGACACTCCTAGATTTTATTTCAGCAGCCCTTGAGCTTTCTGTTGTCTGAGACAAAATGAAAAATTTTTAACAGCGATGACACATACCTCTCATGAGGCAGTTTGAGCAGACAAAGAAGCCTATTTTCCTCTCACCTTGTGTGTGCTAAGAACTCTCTGCCTTCATCCCCCAAAAGTTCAAAAGACAGGAAATCAGAAATGAAGTGAATAATTTTCTATGCCAGTTAACAGAACAACCCCCAAATAGCATAAAACAGCCTTCCTTTGCCAACCCTGGTTTCCCATGACAAATGATGCTCCCGTGATCTCTGTCAACTCTTACGAAGACAGAAAACCTTTAGAACTTGTGCAGGACTCAAACTTTCAGTGTGGCTTGTATGATCTGTAATTTAGCCTCAGGTGTTTGCGATCTATTTTGTGTGTTTTGGCAGTGAGAGGAGAACGCAGAGAGCACTGCACATCTTGCAGTTGTGCATTGGACCAGGGGATCTGCAAGGCCTGTCTGTAATAGCGAAATCATCTTATCTTCAATGAAGTGCTACTATTGTTGTGATCTTCAGTACAGGATATAATGGAAGCATTCAAGTGGAGGCCGTAGTTCGTGTGTAATTCTCTTGATGTACTGCTAAACGGGCAAGTCTTTTAAACCCTCCTCTGCTCACATCCAGAAAGTTTAACATTTTATGCCAGACAAGGTTGGCTTTTCCCCTGTAAGCTTCTTTTCCTATTATTTTTGGATAAAGTCAATTGACCATGAAATACCTCTTTATTGCAAAATGATATTTCTAAATCTTCACCAAGGGATTATGAGTCAAAACCACGGGTTAAGGCACATTTGCACTGAGGTGCAATTGAATTAATGAGAGAGAGAGGGAAAATGTTACTTTGAGCCTGCTCTAAAGAATATATTTAAATCAATATGCCTACATTCAAATAAGTTTAGATTTAATTATCCATTACAAATCCATTTTTTCTGCCTTATTAGCTGGGCACTTTTATTTAAAATTTGTACCTATCTCAACTTCATTTAACAACACAATGTGAACAGTTTGGTGGTGGGGAGGGGGAATCTTCCAACATCTTTTCTTTTCAGGTGAGTTGAAAAGGATGAGCACCTAGCAAGGTTTTTTCTAAAGTCACTTTTTAAAGATTGTTATCTTTTCATATTAAAGTTAACATTACCATATGCTGTTGAGCTTTTGTTGGTGGCGATGCTTAAACTGGGATGTTGTTTCCTTTGGAGATTCTTACTGCCAGTCATTAATTTACATTTTTTTGAAATATTACAGAGAGTGCTTTGTTGATGCCTGTTTTCATTTTGCTTCTCTCTCTTTTCAGGTCACACATGAGGAGTTTTTTCAAACAGCAAGTTAAGGCAATGGAATGAAATCAGTGACATCTGCCACTCACTCTCACTCTCTCTATCCTGTTCACCCCAACCCTTTTTTTTTGGTACCGCTTGTCATTTTCTTCCACGCCAAGGGCCAAATTCAGCCCCTAGTGTAACTCTGCTGAAGCAAGTGGTTGCTCCAGGGAATGCTTTTGGAGCAGAATTTTCTTTTTTGTTGTGGTTGTCACTTTTGGGTTGCCTCAGTGTTTCCATTTGAACTGTGATGCTGCCCTTCATACGCTTTTGCTTCTCTCACAGTGTCGTGTCCGTTTCTGTGTTTTCTTTGACGTAATTAAAGATCGTGCAGTGAAAATGAAGTGTCCACCTGTTGTCATTATCCTGTGCTGACTGCAACAGCCTCCTATGAATTGGCCTGTGCTGTGCTTTTCGATTCTTTATTGTGGCTGACCATCTCCATAACGATCTACATACGTGAAATCTCACTTTATAAAAAATGTACAATCCCACTGCTTCAAAAGCTGATTGAATAACATGTTTTGTTGAATCATGTCCACTAGGCAAATATACTAGGCTGACAGTTAAGAACCTGATCCTGCAATCATACGAGTAATGCTTGCTCACATGACCTGTCTCATTGGCTTTCACTCACATGAATAAGGGATGTAGGGATGAGCCCTAACATTTCAGAAACGTGCAGTGAAACAATTTTTCTTATAGTTTGAATTTACATTTCGTGAACATTAACCTTTGAATATGCAGACAGACATAGTGAGTTAAATCCTGAGGTTCTTTTCTCAATCTTTACTCAGGCAATCAGAGCTAATGGTAGTTTCCCTGAATAGGCTGAGGATTTGATCCAATTGGAATACCACTAAAATTTCTCCAGTAATGTGCTCTAAGTTTCTACATCATGTTTTGTTTAGAAGCAGGGCCCAGCCAATCCCCCATTGCATTACATGGGGTCCCTGTTGAGATGCTCTTAACACTTAAAAATATATTTAGAATAGGCTGCTTCACGAAATGAAAAAACATGGATGCTTGTGTTGTGAACAGCATTTGTGATAAAGCTCATCAGTAAACAGGAATCAAAGGAAATTCTAGACTATAGTAGAGTATGAGTGCTTCAAACTTAATGTGCACAGTGAGGATCCAGTTAAGTGAAAGAGTCTGTCACTGAAACTTGGATTCCACAAGCCCCTCTGTAAAGTTCCTTTCCTGATGTCTTTGCAAAGCGAGAGAAGGAGAAGCAAATTGACATGTACTGTGATACATTCCTGTAATGGACTAGGAACATGGCTGACGCTGAAGGCAGAAGAACGGAACAGTTTGGGAGATTGTTCAGAGATGCTGGCTTTGGTTATTTCTTTCAACAGAGTAATAAGAACGCTGGAAACTTGCCGTGTGTGTGTGTGTGTGAGAGAGAGAGAGAAAGGGAGAGAGAGAGAGAGAGAGAGAGAGAATCTGGACTCCAGTCCCTATGGAAATGTATTAAACAGAGAGAGAGAGGGGTAAAGGGTTTGGAAAATTACAGAAAACAATAAGAGGCAACTGTCGAAGATGGGTTATGCCAGGTTTGCATAATGTTATTCAGATCAGGTCAAATCGTTCGTGACTGAGTAAAAACTGGAGGCAGCTCAGGGTTTGGCTTGTAACTACTTCCCAAACAAATCAGGTCAGGGGATTTGATTTTGTCTTCACAAAGATCTCTGGTATTGGCTTTTTAAAGAGCGAGATTCTGTGCTTCTGCAGAGTGTGTTGTTGGGTTAGGTATAAAATTACACTTCTTCTTTCTGTTTAACATGTGTAGAGACACATGCACATATACACCTTGGAGGTTACCCTCCAGCATCTGGGAATAATTTTTCTCACCAAATGATGGACAGGCAACCCCCAGTTATACCCCTTAACCCACTGAGAACAGCATGTCTCCATGTGCTTTCCCCACTTATTTCCAGGTCCAGAGCAAATCTGTGGCATTAGTGATCTGGGCAGAATGCTCTGACTGCAGGGGGAGCCCCCTTCCTGTGATTGCAGGGGGAATCCACGGGAGCACTGGGCTTTGGCATGACCCAGTCAGCTTGGGTCATTCTAGCCTGGGCCCATGTCCTGCACTCCCTCCTCAGGGTTTAATCAGTGTTGGCCTTACACAGGCAAAGCTCCCATCTGCATTCTGTGCAGTTGCTCAGGATTTTGGCCTTTTAATGTCAGAGGGAATTTTGCTTCAGTAAGGAGTTAATAGCTAATGACTAGATGGGGCAGTTCACAGCAAGGGGTGCACACTGTCCAGGGGCAGAGGGGGCAAGGCATAATGCAGAGAGTGTGTGGCTTCTATTACATGTCTCTGTAGGATACAGCTTCCTCCAGCCCAGCACAGCTGTCTGGCCAGCTCCACTGGTGGGTACATGGCAGGGGAGGTGTGGATGATCACACCCTTCCTGGCCCCTGGGGGGCAATCCCCACACTTCCAGGAGAGAAGGTACCTGTCCCACCCTTATGGAGGAGGGGAGAATAACCATGACAGCCTCTTCCTCCCAAGCCCATGCACCTACCTGTGTAAGGACCAGGCAGACTCAGGCTCTTAGTAAGGAATTCAGAATTGCCCCTCCCCTCCCCCGGAGGTTTTTTCCCCTATGCACAGCCTTGAGCAGAGAGATTTCAGTTCTATGCAGGATTGGGTCCTGAGTGCTTTCTTTTCCCCAGCGCTGGCCTTGTGGAGGGGCTGCAGACACTCTATGCAGTGGCGCAAGTACGGCGGTCCGGTCTGATAGGCCGTACCAATAAGCTATTTATAGCCAGTACTCTGTACCAGAAAGAAACAGGAGGTGCAGCATGTGGTGCTGCTGGACGGCCTCATGCCAGCAGCTCCTCCAGTGCAGCTGTACCACGCCCAGCCACACCCCCAGCCCATCCTCGGGTGGGACTGCTGTACCGACACAGGACTCAGGAGACGCAGCTGCCTGGAAGGGCTGGGGGGGGGCTACAGCCACACCAGAGGAGCTGCCAGCGTGGGGCCACCCAGCAGCCCCATGTTCTGCTCCTTTTGCCACTGCAGTTCCGGAGAGCCCTGCGGGTCAGAAGTCTTTGGCACAGAGAGAGGAGGACAGAGCCCTGCCCCTCACCCAGCTAACGTGGGATGGATTGTGGCGAGGGGACAGGGAGAGCGAGGGGGCCCTGGGTTGCGGGTGAGGTGAGGCGGAGTCCTGTGAGAGTCATGGGGGCAGTCACATGCCCGCCCGTTAGCTGGTGCCCCCTCTTTGTGTCCCTCCCAGGACTGCAAAGTACTGGCGAGAAATGAACTCTATTTGCACCACTGACTCAATCACAATTGTTATTCCGCTGCCCCCTTACATGTGCAAACCGCACTCTGGTCTGTGAGAAGGTTAATAACATCTGTCTCCTTGGTTAGGTTAAAATATGGACATTTGCCCCTCAACTAACCAGATGAAGCAGGAGGGAGAAAAAGAGCGCAGAGCATTCCTGAGGAAGGTTGGCTGTTGGATCTTAATGGAGGATGTGAAGCTATGTAAGTGCTAAGTATTGGTTTTGTTATTTATAAACTATCCTTTCATATAATATCTGACACCCATGCAGATCCAACTGAGGTACTGTTTTACCTGCACATGCAAAATAACGCAGCTATTCAGCATCCTTTCCTTGGCATATGCTTGGCTGTCACAGCCTGAAACTGGGCATTAGTGCCACTATTCCAAAGCTGCAGATCCATAGGGTAGCTCTACAGTTCAGTTAAACACCCGCGGCTGACCTGGGTCCTCTGACTTGGGCTCAGGCTATGGGGCTGTTTAATCGTGGAGCAAATGCTCAGGCTGGAGCCAGGCCTCTGAGATCCCAAATGTGGGGAGGGTCCCAGAGCCTGGGCTCCAGCCTAAGCCTGAATGTCTACACCACAGTTAAACAGTTCCATAGCCCAAGTCCCGGGAGCCTGAGTCAGCTGACACGGGCCAGTCACTGGTGAATAATTGCAGGGTAGACATACCCTTATTGACCAAAAAACATCATGAAAGACCAGCTACATTTTGTCTCACAGGGAGTAAGTACTCAGGTAGAATTCTTGCATGAGTATCTTTACACTGATCTGTAACCCAAATCATTTTGCATGTGTGCTATATCCCTGAGCACACCCAATAAGGAGTGGCACAATTATTTGAAGTTCAACAATCTGAGCAACTAGGAATGACACCATAGTGTCATCCGATTAGCACTATTGCCGATTAGTCAGCTAATCAGGGTTGGCATTTCAGAAATTTAGTGTTTGGATTGTACTGAAAAATATAAAAATTACAATACGTCATTTTAAATGTCAGGAGTTTTTCTGATCCTGCTTGCATTGAAGAGTCTCTGTAGGGAAGCTGTGATCTGGGCCTGGCTGCGGTCAGTTTGCAGCCAGCTAACCTAGAATAAGGTGGGATGAGTTGTCTCTCTCTGTTTTGGGGGTTCTTATGTGTTGTTCTGAATTTTAAGAAATAAACTAGAGTTATGTTGCAATCTTCCAGCAAGAGCGTTTATGTTTTTTAATCTAACATCTCTGTGTGTATGCTGTGAAACATAACAGTTCATTAGCTGATAGCAAATGGCCTGTGGCAGAGAAAACCAATGATATGAACTTCTGTATCAATAGGTATGGGTGGATGACATGGTTTGAATCAGTTTTCCCCAACTCCACAACCCAGAAGGGCAGGCTCGCTCATCCTTTCCTGTGTGCAGGGTTGGTCAGGTTGGATTGGGCATCTCCATCAGAAACAAATGACTTTCAGAGGAGAAGCCTTGCCTAGTATCCCTGCTTTGCCCATCATTTGGCAGTCAGAGTAATGTCATCAAAGTATGTCTAGTCTATTCTCCCCTTCCCCGCCCCGCCCCCCAAAATATGGCACTTATCTGTTGTCTTCCTTTGAATTAAGTACCATGGATTTAGCCTGAGCAGAGCAGCAAATCTTCCCTCTGCTTTAGCTTCCTTCCTCTCCTCTATAAACAATATTACCTCCGGCACTGATTTATGTATGGTTGCTCAGGAAAAAAGTCAGCCAGAGAAAGCTTCAGTCTTTGACAATACAGTCACCAGAGATATGCAGTAAGCTTGCATACCTTGCCAGACTAGCTGCAGGGGATGCTCAGTCTACCTCTTGACCTTGCTTTCTCCACTGTTAGCCAGATTTCCTGTGTATTCATAGGTTTGCCAACACATTGCTTTGATTGACACTAAATATGGCAAAAGAGTGGCCCAGAGAACCCAAGAGTATTTTAGTGGAGTCTGGAAATGCAGTCTGCAACCAACCCTGAGTTTGACCCCAGTATCTTAGAACTTGTCTGTACCTGCATCTGAACCACTGTAGTGCTTAGTGAAGATGCTACCTATGCCAACAGGAGAACTTCCCCTGTTGATGTAGAGGCGCTCCATCTCCCTGAGAGGTGGTAGCTATGTAGAAGGGATGAGCCTGCCTGTTGACATAACGCTGTCTACACTGGGTGTGTGTGTTTGTGAGGTCAGGTGGGTATAACTACATTGCTCAGAGGTGTGGACTTCTCACATCCCTGAGTGATGTCATTATACCGATATAAGAGCCTCGCGTAGCCCAAGCCTGTGGTACAGAAGTTCAGCCTGCAAAGACTTATGATTCCAAAAGGCCAGTGCCTTTTGTCTCAGGTTGTGTTGTGCATAGTGCTTTGTTATGGAGACCAACAGTCAGGACTCCTGGGTTCTGTTGCTGACCCTGCCACTAGTTCACTCTCTGACATTAGGAAAGTCACTGAAAGGGCCAAATTAAGGGAATTTGACCCTGTCTTTTTGTGCCTCAGCTTCTTTATCTGCCAAACAGGGATAATAATGAACTCCTCCTCAGATGGACAGTGCTGAAAACACCATGCTAAGCCATTATTGAACACCTCCTGGATTCAGTGAGAACTGAAGTCAGTCTGTGCTTCCCAGGAAGCGTTCTGCCCCTTGCAGGGTCTGCCTTATTAAGTGCAATCTATTATTAATTCTTCAGATTATTTATTCTTATTATTGCTCCTCTACGATGCCTCGGTTTGCTGAGTGAGTGCTGTTTTGTTCATTGGTGGTGATTAAGGAAATGTTTTCAACAGGAACCAATTTTGATTTGTCTATCAAAGGATATATAAGTGCAAGCACATATTTGGTCATGCTCTTTCATTCCTGATAAGAGTATCATCATCATCATCCTTCCTGCACCATCAGGTCCAGAGGGCAGAAGCCAAATGGCACTAACCATCCCTATCCAGAGCTCATTTTCCCAGATCTTTTATATTCAGGTGTAATAATGCTGCTTCAGCCATTATTATGCTACACAGCATGTCTCTAGGTAAGACTATGCAAATGTACATGCACACTGGGCTTTTGACAAGTCGCTAATATATCCCTTGGTGTCTCAAAGTTTGGGCTGTCCAGATGTACAGTATAGTTAGCTAAGAGTTTCATGGATTCTTTTCTTATGTAGTTTCTTTGGAACAAAACAACGGAAGTCGGTCAATGGGCACTCTGCATCCTCTATTCCAAGTACAGAATGGGATTGTCATACTGGCAGGATGAACTACTTTGCTGCTCTGCATCTTACACTGATGAGTCGCAATATATAATAATGCAAAGAGTCCCGTTAATTTCAGTGGCCCCTGAATCAGGCTTTAGAACAGTTCTCCCTGTCTTTAATTTCTGACTTGGTGTTTTTCATTTAAGTATTTAACTAAACCCAACTCTGAGCAGGGTAAAGAGATTCCACAGCTCATCTGCTCTAACAGGTGGTCTTGGAAAAAGAGGATTTCCTTGCTGAACTTTTATTCTGACTTTAAAAAAAAAAAGTCTCCAGTTGACTTTCCTAGGGTCTGTTTTGTTTCAGTAGGGAAACAACTTACTAATTAGGGCAAGGCTGTTTAAGAAAATATGGTTTCTATTGCACTGATAGTCAGTTACAAGCGATAACACTGTTAAATGTAGTGCCTAATAAATCTAGAAAAAACTACCCAATAAATGTAAGTAATAACAATGATTAACAATAAATTAAATGCAGAGAACTAGGAATGTACCACTTTATTTTTAACTAGTCTGGTCCATCAGGTTCTTATTATTCAGTTTGTCCTCCACACCTGGAGTTTATTAGAGTGTAATACAAACTAAACAGTCCCTCAGAGAGGCCATTGAGAGGGCTTAGTATAAAACAATATACAAGTTTAATAGTGGTAACTGACCTTTTTTTTTCTTTTGCAGAAATATAGCTTTGTAACTTCAATCCCAAGGAAATGTAAAGCTTTTCACATAATCCTAACGGCTAATTTTTTTGGGCTTAATTTAGATGAATTTGTTTAATTTGCAAGATATCAGTTTTGATGGCAATAAAATGATAGCCCATAATACAAAACAGAGAGTAATCATTGTCCATTTTAGAGCCCCAAGCAGACAAAAAGGGTTACTCTTGAGAACATCCCTTTAAAGTTAGAAATGGGCTAATGTCCCCAACATTTAGAGATGTCAAATGTCTCAAAGTTTAGGATTGTTCAGACTGAAGCTGCTACGTTGTTTGGCATAGTGTAGAGAGAGGGTTCATTGGCTAAAATATGAACCCAGGGTCCACTTTTGAGCACCTCAGAAATGTTTAGATCTGAGGTTTTGATTGAGTCGATTTTCAGTGAAAACATGCGCCTTTTTAAAGACCCATATATTCAAAACGATACATGTTCGGTTTGCAGTTGAGATGTATTTGGCTAATTTTCCTTCAGGTTTCAAATTCTCATACCAAGATGTTAGAAAATTTCTCTCTCTACGTCTCTCAACCAACCAGAAAATTAGAGGCAGGGTAAATCTGCTACATAATTTAATTTCTAATTTAATTTCCTGGATTTCCATTGTTACACTTATGCCATCTAATGAACTGCTGTAGTTTCTCTTCTGCCCTTCCCCCGCCCCTTTGAAATAAACTAAAATGTAATGCTGCTTTAAAAAAACAACAATGATCCTATGTTTTAAAAGTTACAAATTCCTTAAGCAATGAGACATCTTTCCTATACCATAATCTGTGATATTCAGCATTCTGTGTATCCCAGAACTATGCTACCATTGCAGGCATTTTAACAACCATGTACAGTTTCAGACAAAAGCTCTCTTTGCTTAGATGCCTTTATATGTTTTCAACCTGCAATATCTTGCAGACATCGACACTGGCAAATTAGCCCATAAAAATCCAACATGGAGATAATTAAATAAAATGCTAAATATGGTGCTACTCAAAGGTGCAAATAAGTCAAACAGCAGATGGAATTTGGTGCAGGGACAGGAATAGGTCTTTATAGCCTATATTATCTTCAAACCTACTCATCTTGCAGGATTGGTTCCAATTCTTATTCACCCAAATAGCAGTGCCAAAAACCGCATGCAAGCTTGCTAACTGCAAGCCTTCATTTTATAATCAAAACCATTTTATTTTGATACACTCCCCCTTCATCTAAGAGTTGAGCAACTATTCCTTGGTTCTGTAAAGATTATCTTTGCTTCGAAAGCTTGTTCAATCCTTGATAAAATGAACAGACCAACTTTCAAAAAAACAAACAAAAATAAAAAACGAACCAAAGATTCTGAATCAAATAAACATAAATCAGTGTCCTTTAAAAAAAAAGAAGTGACTGGCAGAGAAAACCCAAGAGGGAGTAATATTTATGGATCCTTTTTGTAAATGCAGCCAGAAGAAAACAGAAATTTGTTGTTGCAACAAGAAGGGTGACATATGGATCAATTTTTTATACATGTCCACGTCCAAACTCCTAAAAACGTATGGCTTGAAAACTTGCAAAACAACACAGACTCTCATGCTCTGTGTTCTAGTTTAAAAAAAAAAAAGTGCCAGTTATTCCAGTTGCCAATGGATTGTGGGGTTAGAATTTAAGTATGGTTCCACCCTTGGTGCAAGCCAACCAATGGCAGGACTTGCCAGTTAAAAGGGCTCCCATTGGTCAGTTCATTACTTTTCATAAACGGGCGGTCAGGAACACATTTTGTTTCTGTTAGCAGCAGCACCCACTTTGTTTAGTTCTCATAGGACATGGTTATTAGTGAGTTTCTGTGTGTTTAAATGGCCATTTCTCACTCTTTGCATGTGATTTTGTGATTCCATAGCATTTTGCCTTTCTCTTCACTTTGCACTGGCTTGGGAGTTTGCCATGCAGTTGCATTGTTACGTTGTGCTGGGCGCAGACTCCAAGAATACAGACTTGGGTGTCAGTTAAGTTCCATTTTTGTTTTGATTCGTGAGGTCACCACTTCTGGTGGTGTGTCTTGGCAGCAAGGGTTAGATTAACCCTCAGGAATTGGGTTAAAATAATTGGGAGGGGAGGGCTGGAAGATGGAAGAGGTGCTCTTTTCTGGAGATTATCACAGTGGAAGGGTTGTTGGTTTTCCTGGACGGGTAGCTTGTGCGGAATGGTGGGTCTAGCTAGACTTGGAATTATACAATTCCATCAGGGCCATGGTAGGCTTCTTAAATCTTAGATAAGATATCCATTTTTGGACTTATCCATAGCCCATTGAAGTAGATGAAAAATTACCAAAAATTGGGGAATCTGCGGATGCCTCCTAGCTGCTGTTGCTTCCTCCCCTTTCCACTGATGTCAAGATATTCTGAGCCTGATTCTGATCTTACTTACACTGATGTAACTCTGTTGACTCCAGTGGAGGAAGTCTGGTTTTATGTTGGGTTTGGCAGTAGAATCTATCTTTGGGTGCTGTCTTACATTATTTGCAGCCTCTTGGCTGTGATTTACATAATTGGGTGTCTGTCCTTATTGGTCCCTGCTCTCATGAATACGCTTTGTGCAATGGATTTTTTTTTAATTTTGCTTTGCTGTGGAATCAAGCACATACTGATGGCACATAAAAATTCCTGGGGAAATGACACCGTTTCTGCAAAATGTTTTATTTTCATTGCACAGCAGCCAAAGAAATTGGAGTCAGAGAGAGAGAAAGAGTATAGAATTTTAGTATCAAAGTGGAAAGCTCCCAAAATAAGCTGAGATTGAAATAAAAATGCATAGACATAGGTAATCATAGCTTGGTGGGGAACTGTTCTTTTGCAGTTGAATGTATTGAACATATAAACAAACCATAGTTTTTATAGAACACATTTCTTTTGAGAGTCTAAGCCCTATGCATAATTAAGTAAGTTTCTTTTTTACCCTGATGCATGGTAATGTGATGTGTGCCTGCTAAACAAAATAAATAACTATTGCAATGTGTGAACCTCAGAATTATTTCATTTCTTCCCCTTGTTTTTTCTCTATGGAAAATCATATAGTGGATTCTATGACTCTAAGATCAGTTATCTTATAGTCTGCTGCATCACAGAGTCCAGGGATTTGGCAAATATGAAATATTGGTTGGTATATCCTGCAAGGGGTATGGTACAAAGGAAGCAGCATCATCCAGTGGCACTGGAGTGGGAATCAGGGTAGCTGATGACCTTTCTGAGCTTCATTTTCCCACCTTTAAAATATGGATAACAATAATTGCTTTTTATTAGAAGTTGCCCTCATCAATAGATGTAATGTGAAGATTATACCTGCACCTTTCTTTGCAAAGTGCTTTGAGACCTACAGGTGAAAAGGGCTCTGTATCATCATAGCCTGATGCTGATCCAGTCTCTCTTTCTAACTGGCATTTGGTTAGAATCAGGGACCTGGAACTGGAGCTGGGGTCAGAGCCAGGTGCCAACATGAAGGTCAGAGCCAGGGTTCGAAGGTAGGGCATATGGACAGCGACCTGGAGCGAGACAGGAAAGCACTAACTGGTAACAAACGGAGGTCTTAGATAAGAGGAACAGGAACAGATGGAAAGGCAGTTGCTCAGACAGCTTCCTTTGCCTCTTTCTGATTTAAGTAGCTCTTCCCAACCAATCGGTGGAGCTGGATGTCTCTCCAATCAGGAGCTTCATGGGTGGGACCCTTTGTGAACTAGAGCTTCACTGGCCCCTTCTCGAGTTGTTCTGGTGAGCGGCAGGGTGGCAGCTGTGGTCTGAGCATTGTGTAGGGACCCGTAGGCTTAAGCTTGAGGGCCCTTGAGCCCTCACAGATCTGACCCATGGGCTTGACCCTGTACAATGCTGAGCACTGTCTGTGAGACTGTGGGTGCACTGGACACCCATTGAAATTACTGAATCGCACAAGGAATGTTGAACTGAGCCCTTAATTTGATGCAATGAATGTGCTCTCATCTGAAATGCATAAATGCAGAATAGACGCTGGGATCTCCTGCACAGCCTGGCAGGATACCAATTAATAACACAGCTGATGTTGGCATGGGAACAATTCTCTCAGCTAATCAAGCCACGCCTGTAGCACATGATGTAATTTTGTTTTGATTTGCCTCTGCATTTGGCCATTGCACTGTGTCTGAATTCACAGAAGAGCAGAATATTCCTTTCAGAAGCTAATTTGTTATTTTAAGGCGAGACTGGAAACACGGGGCCAAATTACTGCTGTTGTAAAAGGATGATAGCCCAGCGAGGCAGATGGGAACTGTTGGGTGCGCAGTGCTTTTAAAAACTCAGATCATTTATTTAGGTGCCTAAATATGGATTTAGGAACCTAGCTTTAAGCATTCACTTTTGAAAGTCTTGGCCTGGGTATCTACATCTAGGCTCCTAAGCCAAATGTAGTGAGGCACAGTTTTTTCGTGCCTAACTATAGGCACCCAGATTTGAGTTGGCCATTGGCCTTAGCGGACAGAGGCTGAATCCAGCACTCCTGAAGATATTGAAAACTGAGGGAGATTTAAGTGTTTAAGGAACGGGGATAAGTCCCGGTGGGAATCTCTTCTGTGCCAAGACAATGTTGAACTGCACTATTTGCTATTTGCACTGCCAGTTCCCATCAGCTAGTGCCTTCCATGTAAAATAATTCACAAGGGGTTAAATAGTTCACTCTGGCACAGAGAGCACTTCCAGGACAGTAGTCACATGGGGTTCTCCACACCCCTTGTGTCCTGAGGAAGGAGCCTTTGCACTGATTCATCCTTAGAGGTTTTTAAGGCCCAGCTTGACAAAGCCCTGGCTGGGATGATTTAGTTGGTGTTGGTGCTATTGGACTAGATGACCCCTGAGGTCTCTTCCAATGCTAATCTTCTATGATTCTATGATCCTGAACAGGCTGGCATGGAGGACAGTGCTGAGAGAGGCCTGAGGGAGGGCCATGAGAGCCACAGTGATATGGATCTGGGCACACTAACACCTTACGTGGGCGGCATGGAAGGACAGAGGCCGTGGTAGTAGGATGGAGAAGGAGGTGGGGCTGTGCTGCATCCACATTCTTGGCCTTGGTTCACAAGGTGGGTTTTGCATCCTCGACACTCATACATCACCCATATCCAGCCCAATTGCTCAGGCCTGATGCAGCTGCAGTGAATTTCCTCCATGGGGTCACATTTTCTGGCTCGACTGTGCTCACTCTGTGCTTCTCTTGGGCTGTAAAGGGAGAGGGAAGGTGCTGGTTTTTTCAGCTGGGGATATCTCCAGTGTGGGGGAGTTCCCACTGGGCACAGAGTCAGCATCAGCAGCTCCTATGCCAACCTTCTCACAGTACTAAGTGTAGGCAATAAGGGAGAATCCAGACGGGGTGTAGCTGGAGCATGAAGTGCTTCAACAGTCTGCAGCTGCTGTATGGCAGCTAAAGAATAGTCAGCTAGAGAAAGTTAGAGCAGCCCCTGCACTGCTCTAATTTACACTGGGGCACATGCAGATCGGCCATAGAAACAGGGAGCTGTCACTAGCTTCTTAATGGTCCCCCTCCATACTGAGTGGATCTCGATATACTAGGGAATCTAGGCCATTGAGTCTGTCTTGATAACATATCTAGGGCCAATGAAACCGGCATTAACTGCTGGGAAATGTTTGGAATCTTGTGTCTTTTGGGGAGAGAGGATGGGCGGGCGGAGTTCTGTGTCTTTTTCCAAATGTTTCCCTCACATTCTAATATAAATGTGTCGCTGTGACATCAGAGACATTGAGCCAATCTGCTGTTTCGTGCCACTTCAGGAGATTATGAACTTAGGTACTTACTTTGCCAAATTTGACTCTGTTGGAGGGATGGAGAGCTCCTCTGACAGATGATTGTATTTCAAGCTGATCATTGTTATGTTCAAGAGGAAAACAGTTTATATGAAACACTCTTCTCTCCCTATGTCCCGTAGCTCTGTGGGGCCCGCTGGATAAGTGGTATCATAAAAGTGTGCTCTTGGCAGAATTCAGATAGCAATACAGTTATATACTTTAGATTATAGCTTTGAGAGAGGAAAAAGAGGAAATTCCTATGAAAATTCTAATTTCATCATGATAAAGTTGCCTGGAGAACTGCAGCATCTGATGAAAATCTCTCCCAACAACAGGCTGTGACTATACATTATACAATGAAACAGTGACATGAGCCTGAAGTGTTCCACCATGAATTAAAGTCACAGAGAGTCTGTCAATGTGCAGCAGTTAGCTAATGAGAAAAGCAGATGCTTGCATTTAGGAAATGTAAACCTTGTAAAATGTTATGTATTGCCTCTTGCACCAAAATAAGAAAACCTAGTTAAAAGGAAAAGACAAAAAGAATCTCTTGTCCATAAGTAAATTTGGAGACACAGCTGCCCCCCACCCCCCGAAAAAAGGAAAGAGAGAGAGACAGAGAGAATGGATTTTAAAAAGGCAAACCAAAAGATTAAGAACAAAAATAATAAAACATAAAGAAAAAACCCGTTCATTTTCTGACTTTCCTAAAACTATTTTTTAAATCACCATGCTATACACCAGAAAAATATTCTCTCTCTCCCCTTAGAGACCCCACTTTTGACCTCCTTGGTAAGCCATGTTTGTTGAATATATTTGAAGAATGGCTGTTTTATGTAGGTAACATCCTCAGAAGGACATGTAGACATGATGAAGACATTTTTATCAACTGTTTGTTGACGTCTATAGGTAGACGTTCACCCAGAGGCACCCAGAAAAAACCCAAGTGACCTCTGGAAGAGTGAAGAGTCTGGAGACCCTGGGTTTTCACTGTTTGCTTATCATTTTTTAAAACAATGCCATTTGCTGACATGTCATTAAAATATGCAGCCCACAGCCAGGTAAGACAGCCTCTTTTCAATCAGCGGTTGGCTAGAATGAGTTAGTTGTTGATTTAAATAAAAGAAAATGAGAGTTGTGAGGAGTAGTGACAATGCACTTTGTTTTATGAAGGATTTGGTTTGAAAGGAATCTTTACAGGATATTAAGTTCTTGAAAAAAAAATCAAAGACTTTCTGGTCTTTTACACATAGTAATAATTTTATCTATAATGGGCCAGATTCTGAAGCCCCTTTGTGGTGACGGGTGGCATAAATGGGAAATTATCTGTGTATGAATGGCCAGTGGCAGAACTTAGATATGTCTGGCAGCAGCTCTAGGTTCTGTCACAGTCCAGTCCTTAGAATATCAGGAAGCCAACTCCTGCTCTGGGGCCCCACCCTCCTCAATGCAGAAGAGAATCTGCGCCATAGGCCCTGATTCAGCAAAACACTAAAGCACTCTTCGAGTGTAGACACAAGCTTAAGTCATTGACTTAAAAGTTAAACATGAGCTTAAGTGTTTTGCTGCGTAGCGAT
The DNA here is from genome assembly GCF_025201925.1 of Gopherus flavomarginatus. Taxonomy (NCBI): domain Eukaryota; kingdom Metazoa; phylum Chordata; order Testudines; family Testudinidae; genus Gopherus; species Gopherus flavomarginatus. Next base: position 128,962,867 of record NC_066622.1, on the reverse strand, counting down.
GGATGCAAACATCTGCTTAAAGTTAAGCGTGCGCTTTAAATACTCGGCTGAATTGAAGCCTTAGCACCGAACTACCAAACGATCTCAGGTGCTAAAACAAATATGGATTAAGAGCTATGATTTGCTTGAAGTCAAAGGGAGATTGGCTAGAGAAAGGACATCAGGACTGGCTCTAGTATGAAGCGATGCATATATACCCGTGTCTCCGGGCAGTGCATATAGACCTACGTTTATACCTTTGATCCTGCAAATAACTCCACTCAGATGCAGGGAGACACCTATATCTTGCAGGACTGAAACCAATGTCTATTTACAGCAGGCTAAATCATCAATCACACAGCTCCATAGTCTCCAGGATCCAGCCCAGCATACCTCTATCTAGCTACTCTGTCTATAATACACGGCAGCGGTTAACCATTACAAGTGGGCTTATAACTCAAGTGCTGAAGGGATTAGACTTCAAAGGTTCAAGAAAGAAATGTTATACTTGGGGTTTATTCTTTTTAATTTTAACGCGATGGGCTAAAATGTTTAAAATTAATCCTGCTGTTGTGATGGCATTGCTATTTTCAGTCTATACATTTCTTATTTCTCTGCCATTAGGTTCCAGCTGAACCCAAGAAGGAATCTGCTCTGCAATTCCCATTCCTGTTCCTTAATAGCAAAGACAATTGTCACCTCTGGATTTTTTCTCTCTCTCATTCGGCTGTTGTGCAGCAGTTGATCAATTGCAACAGTACCAAAAAAACCCCAAGGTTAGTCATACATGATCAGCAAAATGGCCCAAATGATGTCATCCATCAAGATGGACATCACAATTTGTCAACTATTTTCTCATAAATCAAATCATAGTCCCACAAGGAAGAAGAGCAGCTCACGAAGAGCCAACATGGCAGCAGTTATCGGCGGACTGAGAGAAATGTTCCCTCAACTATACAGTAATTATTTCACTCGATGGGAAATAAAGAGGGGAGAGATGATAGTGGAGAACTGGAGAGTGTCTGCCTCACTTCATTATGATTCCCTGGACAAGGAGTGCAGCATATGCTTTTCATTGTGAAGCCAATAATTTTGAATCTTGGGACAGGTGAAAACTTAAATGACATTTGCAAACCTTGATTTATTTCCCTGCTTAACTCTGGAACATGCTTTAGATTTAGCTATATAAGTTTCCATAGATTAGTGGTCAATGTCAGTGTATTTGCGGTGACCTGGACCAACCCTTTCACTTTCCCTATCAGTTAATTAAATATTTTTGGTACTAATCGTCGCTTATTGAAATATTCCCCTTTTCCTTTTGGTGTACATTGTTTAAAAAAGGGCATATACTGTAGTTTTAACTTTCTATTTTTAAACTTAGATTCTCTCTTTCTCTCTCTCTCTCTAGTTTTTCCCCCATGTGCTATTTTAGTTGCTGGAAATCTCATTAAAAGTTATTTATGAGCTGTTAGCGATCCCGTAAGGATTACACCTAATTCAGTCTGTAAAGCTTTTGAGTTACATTGCTTCCCAGGAATAGTCCCTATAGCATAGAAGGACCACCTTTCTCATTGTTTGACTTTCATTATCATTAGAATAAATATTGCATGTGAGCTTTCTGCCAAATGTAAATTTCTTGTATTCTTAACCACATAGCATGACTTAGAGATTATCTGCTATTCATTCACCAGTTCTTTACATTGACTCTTTGTATTCATCCTGTTCTATAGGTGGGGAAACTGAGGCATACAGATTAAATAGTTTGGCCAGGGGTCTCAGAAGGAGACAGTAAAAGAGCTCATGACTGGCTGAAAACAGCCAGAGGTTAACAATACTGAGGTCTGGAGTAGTTAACCAATCAAATTGAATATACAAATAATGTCTCATGGCGGTTACATATTCAGTGAAAGCAATTATTCATCTCTTTAGAAGTCAAGAATATTTTTTTTTCCTAATTGTTTATGTCATTTCCCATTTACACTGTTAGGTTCCCCTTTTACCTTTAATTCCTGGTGATGGTGGATAGATTTTCTCTTATTAAGATGTTCAGACTGTATGTACTAATTCATATATCTCTTTCAATAAAAATGATCAATTATTTCCCCTTAACCTTTGTCTCAGTTAGCTTTGCATCTCAAGTAAACACATCTTTATAACCCCTAAAATAAAACCAATGTTTGTTCATTATTTCTATTTTACAGATGAATAAATGAAGTTAGACGATTTGTCCAAAGGCACATGTGAGTAAGTGGCAGAGGCAAGGAAGGAAATAAAAAGTCCTCTGCGCTAACCAGTAGACTTCACGGTCTTTTTCTTCCTGGTGCTGTGGTTTTGGCAAGATCAAGCTGTTGCACTTAAAGCAGAATACCTAATTATCCAGTGGCTCGGATCTGAACACTGACACATCTGATCCCTCAGTGGTCCAATTAATTTTATTTATTATTATGAAGACGTATCTGCCTTGCAATAATCTACAGACCACAGCCAACATTGGGAAAACATTGTGCGAGGCACAGGACTAACATAAAGGGCACATCTATACTTGGAGCTAGAGGCATAAACTCCTGCTAGTGGAGACTTAACACAGGCTAGCTCTTGTTGATCTAGAGGGCTAAAAGTAGTGTAGCTAAGGTAATGGGGGGGGGGGGGCAAACTGCCCAAATACTTATCTAGCATCTTGGGTGGGAGCTTACCTGAGTCAGATTTTAGCATGCTAACTATTTATAGTCTGCTAGTTCTATCAGAGCTAGCACAGGTATGTCGTTTTGAGCTGCAATTTACATCTCCAGCTCGAAATATAGATGTACCATAGTGAGAAACAGTCCATATCCCAATGAGGCTACCTCTAAAGAGTCCAGAGGCTGGAGGAAGAAGGGAAGTTGTTATTTTACAGATAGGAAGCTGAGGCACAGAGCGCTGAAGTGACTTACCCAAGGTCACCCAAAAGTCTGAAGCAGAGCTGGGAATTCAAATCCAGATCTCCCAAGTCCCAACCTAGGGTCTTACTCATAAACTTGTCTTTCCTTTCTGTTGATGCTTAATTGGCTTCCTAGCCTGCCTGGGAAACATTTAAAATCTTTCAGGCCAGCTGTTTAATAAGGGGAGTAATTTTTGAAAGGGGAAAAAATAGATCACTTGGGATGTAACCAGTGTTGTTTCATCAGCTGTCAGGCAGCATCGCAGGCCTGGTATGAAGGAAAGGGGGAAAGAAGGAGGTGAAACAAAACGCATGTTGTTTCTTAACTGGTCTGAGGGGCGGGGGGTGGGGGGAGGAGAGAAGGGGGAGAGGAGGAGGGAAAAGAACTGCTGACATGGTCTATAGCACCTTGCTTCTGAGAATGTCTTGCCACTTGGTGTCTGTGGAAACATGAAGTCTCTCTAACTTATTTTCCCTGTTCTAATTATTGTTCAAGAACTGACAGCTGAGTGCAAAGCATGGTATGTAGCATTGTTTCTTTCCTTTCTAAATACCTGTATTTCATAAAAGTAATGGGGGAGGAGGAAAGGACAGAAAATATACACTTAGATGAATTGCAACCCAAACTGTAGATATTTTTAAGCCAAGTTATATTAAGTAACTCTTGGGAATTACAAATAAAAGAATAAACATTTTTGAAATATGTCTTATGCTTAATTAATCATATAACTCTTAGAACAAAGACCACATTTCTTCAAAGTTCTCAGCTTTCCCTCTCATGCAGTACAAAATCATTTCTAGGATTCCTAGTTCACTCATACCAGAGTACCACTTGGCTCCATTCCACCTGTAATTGGATTTTTCAATTTTTCAGAATAATCTCTCTTTTGCCATTTTTCCCTATTTTCATCCAGGCTAGCAGGAGCCAATGAGAGAGGGTATTCCCCCCACAGATTGTTTCAAAACACTTTATACGTATCTCTGTGTGTGTGCGTGTGTGTGTGTGTGTGCGCACACGCGTAAACTGGCAAAACAATGTTTAAAATTATCTTTAGAAAGATTTTGAACACTGCCCCTGGCTCAGACTTTATGACGTAGGCTAAATATGTTTAAGGGCAGTGAAGTTACTCATATATGCTTTTTCTTAAAGGTGTCTGATCTGTCTTCTGTTTTGTTCCTGTGTACCCCTTCTGTCTAATGGTTAGAGCAGGACTCCTGGGTTCTATCCTCAACTTTTGTCATTGATTTGCTGTCTGACTTCGGGCGGGTCATTTAGACTTGATCCTACACTCCCGAGTGGGGAAAGATAGTTGATCTAGTCCAGGGGTAGGCAACCTATGGCACGCGTGCCGAAGGTGGCACACGAGCTGATTTTCAGTGGCACTCACACTGCCCAGGTCCTGGCCACCAGTCCGGGAGGCTCTGCATTTTAATTTAATTTTTAATGAAGCTTCTTAAACATTTTAAAAACCTTATTTACTTTACGTACAACAATAGTTTAGTTATATTATAGACTTATAGAAAGAGACCTAAAAATGTTAAAATGTATTACCGGCATGCAAAACCTTAAATCAGAGTGAATAACTGAAGAATCGGCACACCACTTCTGAAAGGTTGCAGACTCCTGGTCTAGTCTGTGTATAGGCTAGTGGACTGGGCCACCGGAAAAACTTGTTCCAGTTCATGGTTCAGCCAAAGAGTTCCTGTGTGATATTGGATCAGATGCTTAATCTACCCTGCACTTCAATTACTGATCTTTAAAATAGGATTGATATCTCCCTACCTCATAGGAAAAAATTCATTAAAATAGTGAGGTGCTCAAATGCTATGGTGAAGAGGGCTAGGTAGCTATTGAACTCAGTGGGGCTAAACACAGACATAGAAGTGTCTACAAGATTATATCTCTCTGTACCTTAACTTATACATCTGTTAGGTAGATAATTGTTATACCCATTTATCTCCAACTGTTGTTATTAAGATTTACGAGGTGCTTTAAGATCCTTGGGTAAAAGGTACTACAGAAGGGCAAGCATTCACTGAGGAGCAATTGACAATTTATTCCCTATCTCACTGTGCATTAAATGAGGAAGTAACTAGAGTTCCGCAACGAATTATTGGGTTCAATTGTTTTCACTTGCATGGTAAAGAAGAATAATTCCCCTCACTGTAGGAATCCCTGGGAGATCAAACTACATGATCATGGTGGTCCCTTCTGACCATACTCTCTGTGAATCTATGATCGTGGTATACCACTGATCTTAAGCATGCTAGGATCTTTGCGCATCACTCAGCTCCACTAAAAGGGAAAAGTTGTAATAGCCTTGGAGCATGACAGATCTTGCTTTTGTAACCCACACACCTCCTGAGTGTGGTGTTCTGTCCCATCTAGTGGCACTGAGACCACTTAGCCCAGGTCTACACTGGGAGGGGGCAGAGACGATTGATCTAAGTTATGCAACTTCAGCTACATGAATAGCTACATGTCTTCAAGGTGAATTGACTGCTGCCACTCCCCCATTGACTCTGCCTGTGCCTCTCGCAGCGCTGGAGTACAGGAGTTGGCTGGAGAGTGCTGGGGGAGTCAATTTATTGGGTCTAGACTAGACCCGATAAATCGATCTCTGCTGGATCGATCACTGCCTGCTGATCCAGTGGGTAGTGTAGACATACCCTTAGAGGGAGATTAATGAGTCTGCTCTACAGCCTTCACTAAGTGCTATATGGCTTTCAGCTCATGCAGTAGAGGCTCATGCACCAAGTTCCCAGGTTCGATCACACCTGCTGATGACCAGGGTCTGTCGGGGTTATACTATGTCACAGAAAACAATGACATTTCCCAGGTGAGGAATTCACTCCCTCCCTGTGATCAAATTCAGCTTAAAAATGGACATGTTTTATTTAGTACTAGTCCTGTGTAGCCCCACCCCAGTCAGAGCAGGGCTAGCAGTGTGGAGATGGGGAGCAATCATCCTGGGTTATTTCAAATTGCACAAGAAGGCTGGAGTAATGTTGTGTGGGGAGGATCCCCAACACCATTGCTGGTTGCAGATAAATATGGCATGAGAAGGAGCCACAGGAGCGGGAAGCATGAGCTAGATAATGCAACTGAGTTGGTTCCCCGACCTCCAGCTCTCTTCACTGAATACTGTTCTTATTTCAGAAAAGCAACAGATTTGTGTTTCTCCCTGGAATGGTCATTTGAGGCAAGTTTCACGGTAATTGAAACACACATGCAAAAGTCACTTTGCAACATCTTTGTGAGGGTCGTGTTTCACCTGACACTATCGACAGTGGCCTCACCCGTCTCAGAGCCAGTCACAGGCAAATGGGCATATCCCGCAGTGGTGCTGAGATCACCTCAACAAAGGAAGTGGCTGGTAAGGCTAAAGGGTGCTAAGTGCTTACAAGGGCAGTGGGAGTAAAAATTTACCTGCAATGACTTCGGCGCAGTTCAAAAACAGGGATCGTGATATTTTATTTATATTCCCAATGCTCCATAGTCTGAGTAGCCCATTAGTCATTATTGCTCTGAGGGCACAAGGGATGATAAAATGTGGCTCTGGGTGAGTTAGCACTGCAGGAGCATTTTAGTTCCAAGGGCAAACAGTTATTTAGATCGCAGTCATGCCTAGAAGCCCATTGTGCTAGGCTCTGTACATACACATAATAAGAGACAGTCCCTACCCCAAAGATCTTGCAAGCTAAATAATAAGATGGATGGGGAAACAGAGGTGAGCAGAATCAGACCTGCTTCAACTTTCACCTGTGCCCACAAACCAGCAATTCCCCATACCTGTGGAGAGCCCCATTCTCTGCAAACTTTTTCAAGGCTTCTGCTCTCTAAGTGTTTCAAATTTGAGCCTCTTTTCTGGAGACGGGTCACATGGTGAAAGTCACATATCATTTCTCTTTTTTCTCCGCTTGGCTGTGCCTATCTCATGTAGGGTGACCAGAGAGCAACTGTGAAAAAACGGAATGGGTGGGGGAGTAATAGGCGCCTATATAAGAAAAAGTCCCAAATAACGGGACCATCCCTTTAAAAATGGGACATCTGGTCACCCTAATCTCAAAGAACAGCCAGTCCAGCTCATTAGAAGCTGCTTCTGTGTGGTTTCCTAGAGACTGAGGTAGCATTTTGAATTATCTGTTGGAGTGACACTGAAAAATCTGGAAAGGGGGAAAAATGTCTCCTCATCCTAGTTCTGATCTGCACCTCTGACTCTGGCTTGCAGAGGCCTTATACATTTAATACCTTCCCTACTTCCTTTGGGAAGGGTCTTTTATTTTTAGCCTGACATAAATATCTCCTAATTTTACACAGGAAGATGTATTTGTTTGTTGCTAAATTCTCTTGTGCCAATGGCACTTGTAGGACCATATCCTCTGATAGCGTAAGATGGAAAAGCTCCATGGACTTCAGTTCAGTTGTGCTGACTTACTCCAGCAAGGCTCCAGTTGATAGTGTATTGCTTCTGGGTAAAGGCCTGCATAGAGTGCCAACATCCTGCAGTTCCTCAGATGAAGGGGAAAGTATTTTAGGATTATCACTAGAGATGGAAATGTCCTGAACACAGAGCTGGTCTCAAATGATAAAGTATTCTTGTGAAAAAAGTCAAAAATGTCTTAATCATTCTCAGTGCATGGGCTGAAAAAAGGGGAAAAAAATAGTCAAAATTCTTCACAAAAACCATTAATTGAGAATTCTCAGTTTTGAACATTTTCAGGAGGTTGATTTTTCTGGTTTCTGTTCGCCTCTCCTTTTTTTCCTCTCTTTTTCCCTTTCCCCCCTTTTCCCATTTTGTTCATACAAAGGGGGAGAAAAGTATTAAAAAGAAAAGAAAAGACAAGGAAAATGCAAGCCATAATCTGAAAACAAGAAAACAAACCTTTTTTTTTGTGAGTGATAATTTTCTTATTGGGGAAAAAAGGCAAATTTTCAACCAAAAAGAATTTTAGTTTGAAAAATTTCAACTAGTTCTAACTTTTGAGGTCATCTAGCCTAATTGCCTGCTAATACAGCATTGTTGTATATAGTCCATTTTCTAGTTCTTGTCCAGTCTGGTTTTAGATGTACCAAGCTATGGGGGTGACCTAAATTTTCCCTTTTCTCATTTCACCTGATTCGTCTTAGCTATTCTATGGTGTTCCACTTTAATAAATTCCGCTCGCAGATGAGGCTTTAATCGCTCCCTCCTGACCCACCCCCAAACGTGTTTAAATTAGATTGATGTGATCAAGGGGAGAATGATCTTCATATATCTGCAGACCATCAAATATCCTCTTGGTCATTGTTAAGCCAAACAATAAATGTTTAAATCTTTCCTTATAAATCAATTATCCAAAACTGCAAATATGTTTTGTTGCTCTTTCCTGAATTCACTCCAATTTGTTAATATCTCCCTAGTAATGAAATGCCCTGAACTGAACATAATATCTTAGCTACAGGCCAACCAGTCATGTTTAGGACTTCCCTCTTTTATAATAGGATGTCTGCATTAGCAAAGTCTACTTGCTGCTTTTTTTTTTCACTGCCATATTCCATTTCAATTACGTCTAGTTTGCTGTCTGCTATCACACCTAGATTTCTTTTATCTTTCTTGGCTTTTCCTCCCATTAAACAGAAGTGGTTTTGGAATATCTTCTTCAGATCTTGCTCCTTTTCCAGCTGAATTTCATTCCAAAGTTCATTCTGGCCTGCCATTAAGCACAGAATCTCCTGAATGTACAGAAGGCAATTGTTTTTGTTTTACTGATTTCCCACCAGCTAACTTTCATGGTTCTGATGTAACAGCAGTTTTCACTTGCTTTGAATTGGTACACATGACTACATAAGGGACAGGGTAATGGTGAATAGAGCTGGTTGAAAAATGTTTCCCTTTACCCCATAGAAAAACTTATGAAACCAGAAAAAAATCAGGGTCTTTTTTAAGTGAAAATGTACCAAAAAATTTGGCTGAAAACTGAAATATTTTGGATTGTGGGCATTTTGGCAGGCCGAAAATATTACATTTTGTGAGCAAAGACGACGCTTTTCATGAAAAATTTCAGTTAGTCGAAAACTCAATCTTTGACCAAAATTTTTGACCAATCCTAATGGTGAATCAGCCCTAACTGTAAATTAATCCTGGACAGGGAAAAAGAAAGAAAGAGAGAGGTTACAATACCCAGTATGTGGTAACAGCTACAGCGTCAGTTACCGTATAATGTCTGTCTGACACTCTCTTATTTCTGTTTGTTTTCATGAAGCTGAACAATTGTATTCAGCTGCTGTTTTGCAGGTACAGAATAATCTTTGCATGGGTGAGTGAGTGGGGCTCAGTTATTTTCCTTTTGCCTCCTGTTGTTTTAATGTTACATATTAAACATTAAGTTCCAGTGCTGAAGCACTCTTTGTGTTCTGAAACGGCTGCCTTCCCTGCTGTGGAGAAGACCAGCTGTTCTGCTTTTACCTGAATTTAGAGTATTTTATCTTTTTGACTCTTCTTCAGCCCTGTGGCTTCATACCGTGCAGAGCTCAGATTCAGGAATGCTTTGGCTATATGTTTTGAAAACACCAGAATCCCGCAAGGGTAACCCACTCATTGAGGCACTCTGGCCTTGTCTAGGGGCAGCGGGGCCATACATTGAGGTTGGTGAGCCTGCTATACCTCAGCTAGTAGAAAAGAGTCATGTAGTAGAAGTCCCAGGTTCAATTCTTGCTGCTGAGAACTCACCCAGGGGCATGGCATTACACAAGCTCACAGTCACCTAGGCATTCACAATGACCCTTGATCCCAAGGAGCTCACATGCATGGCAATGCAAGGATTTGTGCATGAACCTCTGTGGACTTATGAATCCATGCACAAATAGGGCCAGAGGTAAGGCACATGGGCTAGACTGGCGATAGACCACATAGCTCTAAGGTGAGTTAATGTCCTGCTTGGAGTTACACAAAATACTCTGAAATGGCTCCTATGTTGTTGCCGTTGTATCCTATGAAGACCACAGAGCTGAACGATCTAACTTTGCTCTCTCACTGTGCAAATCTTTGTGCATCCGAGTAACTTTGCTCGTGTGAATAGCACCATTTAATTCAATAAGGGATTGTGTTCTCTCCAGCTCATTGATCTCAATGGGTCTTTCATGAATGAACTTACTCATTCGCCTAAGTACTGGGAGATCACACTGTTATGTTCTCCTCCATTATTCACCTGTTGTGTCTGGTCCTAGACTGTCAACAACGTTCTAGTTAGCGGAATGCCTAGTGCAGTGGGAATCCTTGATGGGGATCTCTAGACACTACTGTAAAAGAAATAATAACTCTTTTATGTCATTTGAACATTGTGCTATGGACTTAAAGACAAGAGTACAAAGACGCAGGGTCTGATTCTCCACTGCTTTACATCTTCTGCCATCATTCACTTGTGTGCAAAGTGGGCGGAAAAAGCTACCATATCAAAATGATGGCATTTTCGTCAAAATGACGGGCTGGCCAAAACGGCACACATTCGGCAAAAAACAAAACAAAACAAAAAACCCCAACAATAACCAAAAACTCCAACTCCTCAAAAAAAAAAACCCCACACCTCCTCAAAATCACATTTTTTTCACTGAAAATTTTCAAAGGCAAGTTTTAGTTTTACATCCATTTTACACTGGTGTAAAGGATGCCCCAATGTGCACAGTGGTGACTTAAAGGGCTTCCATTGTCAGCAGACAATGTACAAACAAAAGATGGGGAAAAGCAGCATAACTGAGCTGTGAAGATCTGGATGTGTCTAGCTAGTTACATGATTTTTGTTTGTGTGGGTGTGTAGAGCTATGTCTATTGTTTTCAGTTGTTTCATTCCCTAGGGATCTAGACCCTCGGGTGGTGGTGAAATACATTTTAAAGAGGAGCTTGCAGAAGGAGTTATTTGAGGTATGCTGTACCAAATCAAAGAGCTAACTCAACTTGGGGTACATCTATACTACCCGCTAGTGTTTGATGTATCGAGGATCGATTTATTGTGTCTTGTCTGGATGCGATAAATCAATCCACTAATTGACGCCCATACTCCACCTCGGCAGGAGGAGTAAGTGGAGTCGAAGGGGGAGCTGCAGCAGTCAACTTGCCGCTGTGAGGACGGCCAGGTAAGTCGAACTAAGATACTTTGACTTCAGCTACGTGAATCGCATAGCTGAAGTTGCGTATCTTAATTCGAACCCTCCCGCTAGTGTAGCCCAGGGCTTAGAGGCTGAATAGATGATCTACAACGTTGCAATACAGTGCACTGACCTCTTCAGTTTAAGAGGACCATACCAAATGGAGCAGCAAATCATGCATGGAGGGAGAACAACAAAGTTTTATAATTTTTTTCTAGACAATGGAAATGCTTAATTCCTTTCTCTTGAATTACTAATCACCAGTACTCCTAGAAAGCTAAGCCTATAGCCTTTGTTTTGCAGATAGCGATATTTGAATTAAAATTGGATTTTTTTTTTGGTGCTTTCATTTCTTTAGCGTATTTATAAAAGGCGCAGAACAGAACATGTGGCATCAGAGGAACACCTGGCAATCAAAGGATGCAGAGCCAGCTGTTGCCTCTGCAATCTGAATTGAAAATCCACAATCCCGATCCTTTATGGCAACATTTGTGTAGTTCATGAAAGCAGGGGAGGTAAGACTGCATGCACATGTTTGAGGAGCCTCAGTCAGGAATGGTGCTCATGTTGTATGCTAAAAAAGGAAAATCTTCTAATCTTTAAGAAGTGAAGGTTTTTAAGCCAGCTGTGTTTTGCAGCTCAGGGCTGTTCCAGAATCCTCTCTGTGCTGGGAAACACATTTCTGGAGGACTCACTACTTTTAACAATTTTGCTGGTAAAGCATCTAAGTTAAACCTACTCCATTCCTGACCTCCCTCCAGCTGATCATGCAATATCCTTCTTGCTTAGGTTCATAGGTCTCTCTTCTTCTCCTCCAGCTTATTTAGCTGCTGAGATATTGAAGACCATGGGTAATAAAAGCTGCCTCTGTTACTCTCTCTTCCACACTGGGTATTGAAGGCATCGGTCAGGAATGCTGTGCATAAAAAACCAAAACAGCAGCTGAAATGCAGCTTGATTGTACGTGTCGTGCCTAAATAAAAAAAAAAGAGTCAGAACCACCATTTGAGAATGGGTGAGTCAATAAAATTTTATAAAGAGAGCCCATAAAGCTGCCATGGAAGTTTAACCATTGCATATAGCAAAGGTGAAGGCAATTCATTTGTGCTGGATGAGGCTATTTATCCCTGCTCCTTTTATCTCCCATGCTGGGATCTTTTTTATTTAAAACATATGGGAAATGCTAGAGTTTGGCATGAATGTTTGTGGTGGGAAGAAAAAATCAAAACTGCGCACACACACACACGCGCACACACACACACACACACACACACACACACACACACACACACACACACACACACACACACACACACACACACACACACCAGATGTGAAGAAATTAAGACTGAATGATAGATGGGGCCTCACTTGCAGTAAAACATGTTTCAAATGATGGAAGAAGGAAAGACCTCGCTTCCCCCATGGCAGTTGATAGACACAAGCACTTGAACAGTTTATACTCTCTCTGTTGTCCCTGTCATAAGATTTGTAGGTCGTTCTCAGCCAGCCACTGGGGTTAAAGGTCACAGGTCATGACCTGTTGATTTACCAAAGTATGATCAACTCACACAAATTACAGGCGTAAGAGAGTCCTGACAACTTCAATATGATGAGCAATGAGAGCAATTATTTGTGACATGTGAAACCAGTGTGAGAGCATAATTCTGTCACTGCGTGACAAGGCATTATTAGCAGGGGCATGCAGCAGCTTGAACTGGGAGCAGCTGTAAAAGAGGCAGTGAAAGGGAGAGGGGCTTTACATGAGATAGCATGACTGAATTTCTCTAGCAGAGTCACAAATATCAACTTCATCTCCTTGTGTTTAGGCACAAACAAAGCCATTCTACCTCAATGGTTCTGAAAGCTATAACCTTTTTTCTGGGTAGAGGGGAGGAGGAAAAAAGAAAACAATAGGAAGGGATCTAGCAAATGTCTACAGGACATTTTATATTTCAGTATTTATGTGGAGAGGTGCAAAATGTGGGGGCTTTAATTCTGATGGGAGGAACTAAGGAATTGAGACCTAGGAAAACACTGTATTTGGTGGTGTCGGTGTGGTTTAATAAAATGGATGTATCATCTTCTTGATGTTATTTTCATAGGCCCTTGTCAGAATCTTTTTTCAACTTTGTTCATGTGGGAAAAAATTTGTCTGGGATGGGATGGGAAAAATTGTAGCTACAGGGCATTGATCCATCAATTTTCCTTAATGCGCCATGCTATTCAGATGGGGGCGCATGCTGGCAGAGAGAGTAGAAAAGATGTTCCCCCTCCTGTGGAATTGACTGAGAGGTTACAGCATGGATGTCAAGTGAGTGGGGGAAAGGTTAGTATCTCTGCAGCACCTGACGTTGGGTGATATAGTGTTTTCCAAATCAGCAAGCATGGCTGTTACTGGAGGATGATGCAACGACATATGATTCTCTGCACAATTAACATACAAACGGAACTGAGAGCTGGTGCAAATCTGGCAGTCCTCACACAGACAGCATATCCATTGACTGCAAGGGCAGTACAGCTAATGCTCAGCTTGCTCGCTAAGGTGGCATTATCTCTCTCTCTCCCTCTTTAACTTACTGGCCCAAGGTCTCAGATGGCATCAATAACTGCATTCAGGCAGGAGCTTTCTTATCTCCCAGGCTTATCCTCCCTCAAGGAGACTATGCCATCAGCTACGGCTCCAATGGGATGCCTGGATAATATTAACCTGCTGTTGGAAGAAATCACATAGTGGGTAACACAAAGTAATACATCCATAGAACAGATGGGCATCCCTGTGACACTTGTCCTTATTAGCCATCCCCCATATGAACAAATAAACTGTGGCCTACCTTTCTCAACTGTGGATTATTCTGGGATCTGGACTATTCGAGGATTCCCCCGTGCAGCTCACATTAAGTAACTGTGCTCTGATCCATGCGGCATTTGACTGGAACGAATCCTAGAGACTTTCCTCTGGCAAGAATCCCATTGACTCCAGCAAAATTTAGCCAGAGTGAGGACTGTAAGAGCAGACCTGTTATCAGCAATAAATTACAAATTGACTTAAAGAAAAGTGCAGTGCTGTTCACACAATTCCATGAGGCTGCTGCATGACCCAGGTGTGATGGGCTGGATCCCTTCGGATGCCACCGGATGTGCTGAGATCACCACTGAGCCCGCCTGTTATGCCAGTTTGGACACCCTGTCTTGCTGAGTCAGGCTATTAAGCCTGCTCCACCACACACAGAAACAGAGCTAACGCCAGCTGCAGAACGAAACAGACACTGAGATCAGTTCTGGGAAGGCTCAGCTTAAGGGACTTGCCCCCATACTCAGGTGTCCACCTCCCTTGGGGTGCAGACTCAAAGATTGTAGATTCATAGATTCTAGGGTCAGAAGGGACCAATGTGATCATCTAATCCGACCCCCTGCACAAAGCAGGCCACAGAACCCTACCCATCCACTTCTATAACAAACCCCTGACCTATGCCTGAGTTATTGAAGTCTTCAAATTGTGGTTTGAAGACCTCAAGCTGCAGAGAATTCACCAGCAAGTGACCCATGCCCCACTCTGCAGGGGAAAGCGAAAAACCTCCAGGGCCTCTGCCAATCTGCCCTGGAGGAAAATTCCCTCCCGACCCCAAATATAGCGATCAGCTAAACCCTGAGCATGTGGGCAAGACTCGCCAGCCAGCACTCAGAAAAGAATTCTCTGCAGTAACTCAGATCCCATCCCATCCAACATCCCATCACCAACCACTGGGCATACCTATCTGGTGATAATCAAAGATCAATTGCCAAAATTAGGCTCTCCCATCATACCATCCCTTCCATAAACTTATCAAGCTTAATCTTAAAGCCAGATATGTCTTTTGCCCCCACTACTCCCCTTGGAAGGCTGTTCCAGAACTTCACTCCTCTAATGGTTAGAAACCTTCATCTAATTTCAAGTCTAAACTTCCTAGTGTCCAGTTTATACCCATTCGTTCTTGTGTCTACATTGGTACTAAGCTTAAATAATTCCTCTCCCTCCCTAATATTAATCCCTCTGATATATTTATAAAGAGCAAGCATATCCCCCCTCAGCCTTCTTTTGGCTAGACTAAACAAGCCAAGCTCTTTGAGTCTCCTTTCATATGACAAGTTTTCCATTCCTCGGATCATCCTAGTAGCCCGTCTCTGAACCTGTTCCAGTTTGAATTCATCCTTCTTAAACATGGGAGACCAGAACTGCACACAGTATTCCAGGTGGGGTCTCACCAGCTCCTTATATAACGGTACTAACACCTCCTTATCTTTGCTGGAAATACCTTGCCTGATGCATCCTAAAACCGCATTAGCTTTTTTAACGGCCATATCACATTGGCGGCTCATAGTCATCCTGCGATCTACCAATACCTCAAGGTCCTTCTCCTCCTCTGTTGCTTCCAACTGATGCGTCCCCAATCTATATCTAAAGTTCTTATTATTAATCTCTAAGTGCATGACCTTGCACTTTTCACTACTAAATTTCATCCTGTTACTATTACTCCAGTTTACAAGGTCGTCCAGATCTTCCTGTATGATATCCCGGTCCTTCTCCGTGTTAGCAATACCCCCTAGCTTTGTGTCATCCGCGAACTTTATTAGCACATTTCCGCTTTTTGTGCCAAGGTCGGTAATAAAAAGGTTAAATAAGATTGGTCCCAGAACCGACCCTTGAGGAACTCCACTAGTAACCTCCTTCCAGCCTGACAGTTCACCCTTCAGTACAACCCGTTGTAGTCTCCCCTTTAACCAGTTCCTTATCCACCTTTCAATTCTCATATTGATCCCCATCTTTTCCAATTTGACTAATAATTCCGCATGTGGAACAGTGTCAAATGCCTTACTGAAATTGAGGTAAATTAGGTCTACCACATTTCCTTTGTCTAAATAGTCTGTCACTTTCTCAAAGAAGGAGATCAGGTTGGTTTGGCATGATCTACCTTTAGTAAAACCATGTTGTACTTTGTCCCAATTACCATTGACCTCAATGTCCTTAACTACTTTCTCCTTCAAAATTTTTTCCAAGACCTTACACACTACAGATGTCAAACTAACAGGCCTATAGTTACTCGGATCACTCTTTCTCCCTTTCTTAAAGATAGGAACTACGTTAGCAATTCTCCAGTCGTACAGTGCAACCCCTGAGTTTACCGATTCATTAAAAATTCTCGCTAACGGGCTTGCAATTTCATGTGCCAGTTCCTTTAATATTCTCGGATGAAGATTGTCCGGGCCCTCCGATTTTGTCCCATTAAGCTGTTCAAGTATGGCTTCTAGCTCAGATGTGGTAATATCCACCTCCATATCCTCATTCCCATTTGTCATCCTTCCATTATCCCTAAGCTCCCCATTAGCCTTATTAAAGACTGAGGCAAAGTACTTATTTAGATATTGGGCCATGCCTAGGTTGTCCTTAACCTCCTTTCCATCCTCAATGTTTAGCGGTCCCACTTCTTCTTTCTTCGTTTTCTTCTTATTTATATGGCTATAGAACCTTTTACTATTGGTTTTAACTCCCTTTGCAAGGTTCAACTCTACTTTGCATTTAGCCTTTCTCACTTTATCCCTACATGTTCTGACCTCACTAAAATAGCTTTCCTTGCTAATCCCACCCTTCTTCCACTCCTTGTAGGCTTTCTGCTTTTTCTTAATCACCTCTCTGAGATGCTTGCTCATCCAGCTTGGTCTGCCTATGGTTTTTTTCCCCTTTATTGGGATGCAGGCTTCCGATAGTTTCTGCAGCTGCGACTTAAAGTAATTCCAGGCCTCTTCTGCATTTAGATCCACAAGTTCTTCAGTCCAATCCACTTCCCTAACTAATTTCCTTAATTCTTTAAAGTTAGCCCTTTTGAAATAAAAAACCCTAGTCCCAGATCTATTTTTTTTATCCTTCCATCTAGTTTGAACTGAATTAGCTAATGATCACTCTAACCAAGGTTGTCCCCTACAACCATTTCTTCTATGAGGTCCTCACTGCTCACCAAAACCAAATCTAAAATGGCATCCCCTCTTGTTGGTTCTTCAACTGCTTGGTGAAGGAATCCATCAGCTATCACATCCAGAAAAATCTGAGCCCTACTATTCTTGCTAGCACTTGTACTCCAGTCTATATCTGGGAAGTTAAAGTCTCCCATGATCACACATTTCCCATTAGTGTTTACTTCCTTAAAAACATTAAAGAGGTCTCTATCCATATCCAAATCAGATCCCGGCGGTCTGTAGCACACCCCAAGCAGTATCTCAGGGGAGGCTCTAGTAGCTTTCTTTCCCAGTGTGATTTTTGCCCAGACAGACTCTGTCTTGTCCATTCCATCACTTCTTATTTCTTTACAGTTAACCTCCTCATTGATGTACAATGCTACTCCACCACCTTTGCCTTTATTTCTATCTTTCCTAAACAGCACATAGCCTTCAATATCTGTACTCCAGTCATGACTACTATTCCACCACGTTTCTGTTATCCCTATAATATCCGGTTTCACTTCCTGCACCAGTAGCTCTAGTTCCTCCATTTTGTTCCCTAGGCTCCTCGCATTAGTGTACAGACATCTTAATTTTTCCCTTTGGCTTCACTCACATTCTGTACCCTGTTAGGCACAGACATTCTACCATCAACATCACCTGTTAGTCTGTTATCTACACTACCCTTCCTCCTTATGCCAATTCTTCTGTCCATGGCTGTATCCTCTCTTACTTTGTTTACTTCCCTCTCAAGGTTAAATACTGGAGTGGAGATCTCCCGAACATCTCCCAACTATCTCCCCCAAATTTCTAGTTTAAAGCTCTCTTAATCAGGTCGGCGAGCCTCCATCCTAGAAGTCTATTTCCCTCCTTGATCAGGTGAAGTCCATCCCGAGAGAACAGTCTTCTGTCCGTAAATGCTTCCCAATGGCCGTACATCCCAAAGCCCTCCTTATAGCACCACTGCCGGAGCCATCTGTTGATCGCCATAATCTTGTCACACCTTTGTCGCCCTTCTCTAGGAACCGGCAGAATCCCACTGAAGATCACCTGAGCCTTGATTTCCTTAAGAGTCTTCCCCAGTCTGGCATAGTCTCCCTTGATACATTCCAGAGAGTATCTAGCCGTATCATTCGTTCCCACATGAAGGACAATCAACGGATTCTTCCCCGCTCCTGCTAGTATCCTTATCAGCCTCAGGTCCACATCCTGTATCTTAGCACCCGGCATACAGCACACCCTTCTGTTCTCCCAATCAGCTCTAGTCACAGGCCTGTCTATTCTTCTCAGTAAGGAGTCTCCAATCACGTAGACCTGCCTTTTCCTGGTGACAGTGCGCTTCTCCGGTCTATCTCCCGCACCCACCGGTTGCAAGTCCTCTCGATTCCTATTCCCCCTGGCAATCCTCCTGGGGCTCATATTTGGTGTTGCCTCTATTGACTCCTCCCCTCCTCTTGCAGGACTATCAGCTCTTCTCTTTTTCCTTGCCCTCTCTCCTTCAGCGACTACCTGCTGTGCCCCTTCTTCATTTTCCAACTCTGCAAACCTATTCCTGAGTTCTATTTCTCCTTCAAGGGCCCGTCTTTTCCTTTACCTGGTTCTCTTAGTCATTATGAAATCATCCTCCTCCCTCAATGCAGAGGAGGGTATGCACCACTTCTCCCCGCCCCCCAGTTAGAAATTACAGAAATTGGGTTTAATATTAAACAAAACAAATTTGATTAACTATAAAATGCAGATTTTAAGTGGTAAAAGGAGTAACAAACAGAACAAAGTGGATTACTGACCAAAAGAAATCAAACACGCAAACCAAGCAAGTTTCACTAAAGAAATTGGTTACAAACAGTATTTCTCACCCTAGATATTGTTGCAGGCAGGGTGCAAAGTTTCTGTGGTTCAGAGTTCCAGTTATATTCCTTTTCAGACGGACTGGCCCCGTCTCAGTCTGGACTCCCACCTTCCCTTCCCTTCAGATGACTCTTGCAGTCTTTCTTCTTGGGCCAACAGGCCATGGAGAAGAGGAGTCTGTTTGCCTTCCTCTCCACACTTTTAAGGCGGGAATCCTTTGTTTCCCAAACTTGATCTTTGGACAGTTGGCCTTGATATGTCCCAGTTCATTACACTTAAAGCATCTTCCATCTGATGGGTCACTGGGCCGAGGTGAGTTACTGGAGATTGGTGAGGTGGAAGGGTAGGGTGTCTGTGGCTTTACTTGGGTGGTATGTGGGGTCTTTGGCTGTCCTCGGTTGTAGGGTTTATGGTCTGTGTGCCCCCTGGGGTAATCGTTCCCCTTGACAGTAGCTTTCTTGCTTTTTGCCAGTTCCATCCATTTGGCTCCAATCTCTCCCGCCTCAGCGATATCTTTGGGATTTCCATCTTGTATGTACCGTGTGATGTCTTCAGGAACACCATCCAAGAACTGCTCCATTTGTATGAGGAGGTGCAGTTCTTCCAAGGTTTGAACGTTGTTTCCTGTTATTCAGGCCTCATAGTTTTTTGCAATGTAGTAGGTGTGTTTGGGAAATGACACCTCTGGTTTTCACTTTTGGGTTCTGAAGCGCCGACGGGCATGATCTGGGGTTATCCCCATTCTGTATCTGGCCTTGGTTTGAAAAAGTTTATAGTCATTCATTTGCTGCTTAGGCATTTCAGCTGCCACCTCTGCTAAAGGTCCACTGAGCTGTGACCTCAATTCTACCATGTACTGGTCTTCGGGGATGTTGTACCCAAGACAGGCTCTTTCAAAATTTTCCAAGAAGGCCTCGGTGTCATCACCTGCCTTGTAGGTGGGAAATTTCCTGTGCGGTGGAGCAATAATTGGCGCCGGGTTGTTAGGGTTGGCTGGCACATGCAGCCCAGCTTTTGCCAACTCCAGTTCATGTTTTCTCTGTTTTTCCTTCTTTTTATTCTTTTTTGTTGTTTTTCCATTTCTTTTTGGTGTTTTTCCATTTCTTTTTGGTGTTTTTCCATGTCTCGGCGGTGGGCCGCCTCTTCTTCTTCTTGCTTCCTTCTGTGGGCCAACTCTTCTTCTGCTTGTTTCCTTCGGTAGGCCACCTCTTCTTCTTCTAGTTTTCTTTTGTGTGCTGCCTCTTGGGCTGCCTGTTCTCTTTGGAAGGCTGCCAGTTTGATGCTTTCTTCCTTTTCTTTCAGCTCCAGTTGTCGCCTGTGTTCAGCTTCTTTGAATTGCTCTTCGGCCTCAATTTTTGCCTTAGAAGTCATGGTTCCTGTTTTCTTGTGTTGGGGTGCCCTCCGGTGTTTATCTTCTGAACTGCAGGCTCTGTTGCCTCCTGGAGTCTGCCTAGCAACAGTGCCTTTAGCTAATCTTCAATGTTAAGTAAACCTGAAAAACCACTTTATTTGCATGCATATAGTGCTGGTACTTGCCTCCTAATGGGAGGGCTATTGCATGACAAAAGACCCTTAACAGTCTCTTAATGGCTTCTCGCTTAACATGCAAGCCACAAACTGCCAGAGAGAGCAGAAAAAAAAAATTCTCTCTGGTTCCCTTTTAAAACCAACTGTTTCTCTCTGCTAAAAAGCCCTTAGCAGAGAAAAGAAAAATATAATATTCCTACTGGCTTCTGGATTCTGTCTATATCCCACCACTGCTACACCATGTCATAACCTTAGTCCCAGATTTGGACCTTAGCGTCCAAAATATGGGGGTTAGCATGAAAACCTCCAAGCTTAGTTACCAGCTTGGACCTGGTACCTGCTGCCACCACCCAAAAAATTAGAGTGTTTTGGGGCACTCTGGTCCCCCTGAAAAACCTTCCCTGGGGACCCCAAGACCCAAATCCCTTGAGTCTCACAACAAAGGGAGATAATCCTTTTTCCCTTCCCCCCTCTCTGTTCCCAGTCCTGGAAACAAAAAGTACCTTCCTATTCCCCCAGAGGGAATGCAAAATCAGGCTAGCAAATTCAACACACAGATCTCCCCTGATTTCTTCCTCCCACCAATTCCCTGGTGAGTACAGACTCAATTTCCCTGAAATTTCCCAGTAAAGAAAACTTCAACAGGTCTTAAAAGAAAGCTTTATATAAAAAGAAAGAAAAATACATACAAATGGTCTCTCTGTATTAAGATGATACAATACAGGGTCAATTGCTTAAAAGAATATTGAATAAACAGCCTTATTCAAAAAGAATACAAATCAAAGCACTCCAGCACTTATATTCATGCAAATACCAAAGAAAAGAAACCATATAACTTAGTATCTGATCTCTTTGTCCTTACACTTAGAAACAGAAGACTAGAAAGTAGAAACTACTTCTCCAAAGCTCAGAGAAAGCAGGCAGACAGAAAACAAAGACTCAGACACAAACTTCCCTCCACCCAGAGTTGAAAAAATCCGGTTTCCTGATTGGTCCTCTGGTCAGGTGCTTCAGGTGAAAGAGACATTAACCCTTAGCTATCTGTTTATGACAAGTCTGTTTGCCTTCCTCTCCACACTTTTAAGGCGGGAATCCTTTGTTTCCCAAACTTGATCTCCCTTCCCTTCCAGTGGAACGTTACAAGAAGTCCGAGGTAATGTTTTAGTAGCAAGTAACAAGACCACCTGACTCTGTAGGATCACAGCATCCATGAGTCAGTGGCAGTATGGAGCGTCCCCAGGAAGGCCAAGCATTTCACAGTCCATTGTCCTCGCTGATGGGCCATCTGCTCTGTCTGTTTTTTCCATTGTTGTACCTGAAGTGTTAGCTGTGGACGTCACCCAAAGTAGCATAGTTGAAATACAGATACATAGCCAATATTCCTTACTTCAGATACAGAAGTAATACAGGCATACAAATTGGATAATCACATTCAGTAAATCATAACCTTTCCAATGATATCTCACATGGGAGGGATAGCTCAGTGGTTTGAGCATTGGCTTGCTAAACCCAGAGTTGTGAGTTCAGTCCTTGAGGTAGCCATTCAGGGATTGGTCCTGCTTTGAGGAGGGGGTTGGACTAGATGATCTCTTGAGGTTCCTTCCAACCCTAAGATTCTATGAGCCATCTCGCTTAGAGTATATCTCAGTTACATCATATTCATTCCATACGCATTTTTTCATAAAGAATATGTAATCTCACATCACACCAGGTTTTAATGGAAACCATAAAAGATTACATCAACTTCCCAGTATGTTTTCTTCACAGTGAATGTATTGTACCCAGCCCAATGCTGAGTTTATTTGTAGCCATTTGATTTCCATTTGAGGAAGAAAATGCTCAAAATAAGTATAATGATCAAATAAAGTAACATACCAAAAAAACGTAAAAACATTTATTTTGTAGCCACCAAATTGGCCAAAGCATCTGAGGTATTAAAGATTAAAAACCAGGATATTTCTTCATCTATTTGTATCATAATGCCTTTTTTTTTAAATAAAAAGGAGACAGTGCTTTAAATATATCTATGTAGCTAACCTTGGGTTTAAACCAAACATAATAATAATATTTAAAGAAACATTTAATAAATTATTTATTAGCCTGGCCAATGGTTGCAGAAATGCAGTTTATATAAACACATTACAATTCCAGCCATTCTAATTGCTGGGTTTGAAAAAAAACCACATCCAAAAACCTTAATGCGATTTTAATAAACTTTAAAAGAAACCAAACTCTTGTTTTCAAGCTAAATGGTTTGCTGTTGCTGAATAATAATCATTCAAGACCTAAATCTAACCAAAAGAGCTCAGTGTGCAGATGAAATATACTTGCTGGGAAACTATTAGCAAATACACATTTGATTCGGGATCTGAGTCAGTAAAACTAGATGCAGGAGTCTAGTGAGAATGGTTCTAAATAACATAAAAAAGAAGGCAACCAACCCAGAAAGCAGGGCTACAATTGTTTAAAGAATTCATTAATGAACTAATAGCTCTGTGCATGGGTGGAGTACTCATTTGTCAATAATAGATCATTAATCCCTTAAAATAAATAGGATTATCAAATGCTTCTGAAAAGAGGCAGATTTATCTGTGTTTTATTGAAGTACGTGTGCCATGAATTGTATGGGAGAGTATATTTTTATCAGGGGGCCAGAGTGTGACAATCTTACTGACCCTGAGTAATACCTCACTCCACATATAATCCCACAGGTTTTAGTGGGACTTGTAGTTTACAATAGGGTGACTAATGTGGGGGTGAGAGATTCAAATACGATATTAATAGTTTTTAAACAGCACCCCCATGCTTGCCACAGGTACTATTCAGAATGAGTAAGGATAGCACAGCCTGGCCCAAAATAAATAAATAACTGCATTAAAGGTAATAAATCAAAGTAATCCATTTTGAACAAGGAATCGCTTTCAGTTGAAGGGATATATATATATATATATATATATATATATATATATATATGCACCCTTCTGTTTGTGTCTAAAATAAAAAGAGGGCATCCATACGCGTATTAGCTACAGCGTGCAATCCATTGATTTGGTTTTGTATTTGGCTTTCACTTTCGCATACTGGCATACACAGCAATTTTCATGAAGCTTCATAGGTGAAACCAATAGACACAAAAACGAGATGAATCATAAACTCTGAGTCAAGAGTTATAAGCACTCATTAAGGTAATAGAGGATACAATTTGGCCATTTCCTTTTGCTTTTCAGTTTTCCTAAAGGGGCAAGGGCGCATGAAGAATAAAGCCAGGCATCCTTATTTGGCTGAAATAATAGCCAGTATACCAGAACTTCAGACAAATCTTTCTTGCTTTCTCTCACTGGCCTTAACCATTTTGATCTCATTTCATCATTGAATGGACCCCTTAACAGACGGTGATCCTATATTTTAGGACGGAAAAGAGACACCTTGTTAGTGTGAGTTTATTTTTTTGTTGTTTGAAAAGTGGGCAAATGTAGTCAAAGCTCTCACAAAACATCACAAGAGGTTCTTTCTTCTTTCATAGCAGCTTGAACATGTAAAGTGATCGTTGTTTACAATATGGAGGCAGATAGCAAAGACTTGTTTGTTGTCTTACTCTGGCTCTAATTACACTGGTCTACAATTTTTGAGAAGTCGTCTGCTTCAGAGATAAAATGTGATATTTATTATGTATTTTGATGTGCTGAATTCAAATATGACAATTAAAACAACTGATTGGCTACTGTTTCTAAGATATTTAAGTTTTACATTTTATGTCTATGTATATTGTGTAGATAGTAGAGTTTTAATCATAAATTGTAAACCTAGGTCTTTTCATGTGTTTATGGTTGCTTTACATGATAATATTTCACCTGTCCTGTTTATGTAACACTTTTAAAATCAGCAAAAGGGTTATATAAATAAAATTGATTATGAAACAAAAGGCAAAAAACTATTATGTACATAGTTTAGTCCTATTCAGTGTCTACTTGGCGCTTCTTGGCTTGTCTCTTGTATTCATTCAATGGAGCATCTCTTGTCACTGTCCAGCAATAGTCTGCAAGCATTGATGGGCTCCATTTGCCCTGATAGCCTGCCAGGAGATTCCACTGCTGTAGTCTGGAGCCCAACAGCTCTGCCTTACTCTTGGATAGTTCCAAATCCCTGACAAGGTCATTCAGTTCACCTTGTGTTATGAGGTGTGGTTCAGAGGAGGAGGATGGGAGAAAATGTGGGTCCTGTGACATTGATGGTTCAGGACCAGAAGTTTCATCCTCTTCCTCTTCCTCGTCTGACTCAAGGGAGAATGATTCTGGTGCATCAGGAACCGGTAGTCCTTCTCCGTGGGGTACTGGGCGTATAGCTGATGGAATGTTTGGATAATGCACAGTCCACTTTTTCTTCTTTGACACACCTTTCCCAACTGGAGGCACCATGCAGAAGTAACAATTGCTGGTTTGATCTGTTGGCTCTCTCCAAATCATTGGCACTGCAAAAGGCATAGATTTCCTTTTCCTGTTCAACCACTGGCGAAGATTTGTTGCACAAGTGTTGCAGCATATGTGTGGGGCCCACCTCTTGTCCTGATCTCCAATTTTGCAGCCAAAATAAAGGTGATAGGCTTTCTTAACCATAGTGGTTATACTGCGCTTTTGTGATGCAAAAGTCACTTCACCACAAACATAGCAGAAGTTATCTGCACTGTTCACACAAGTACGAGGCATCTCTGCTCACTTTGGCTAAACAGAAATGTGTCCCTTTGCAAAATCAAACACTGACAAATAAGAGAGCAGGACACTGTATGATTTCTAGAGCTGATATAGGGCAATTTGTTCTGCAGAGTGATGTAAGCTTCGTTATGATTGCCTCATCCATGACTTCTAGGAATAACATGATACAATTCATATCATGTATGATGCAATACCAGCTTCAGATTGCATCATTCATTGTTTTGCCTAAAAAGCAAGTACTGTCCAAACCCAGTCATAGATTTATTCATAGATCCAGTCAAAGATGTATTTTAGTCATTTCTGATTTAAATTGAGATCCCTTCCCTTTATAACTCACTTATCCTCCGCCATTCCCAAGTCAAGGGTCGTATATACTGACCCAATAGCATAACTTGAAAACTAGAGCCAGTCAATAATTTTAAGCATCATTTTCATTCTGAGTGACCCAGAATTGGTAAAGTTGGACTACATTTATTTCAGAAGCATTTTGGCTGTAGAGCAATGTTATGCATTAGATTTTGATTTCAGTTGCTTTGCCTCTCCGTGTTGTTTTAATCTGAATTATGATCACTGAAAAAAAAATAGCACAGATCATTGAGGTAGTAGTCGCTTCTCTACAGAGCCCTTATGAGACTGATCCTAGGATACTGTATTCAGTTGTGGGCACCTCATTACCACAAACAAATTGGAAAGAGTTTGGACAAGAGCAACAAATATGATTAAGGGGCTGACAGGACTGACTTTGGAGGAAAGATTAAAAGATTGAAATATATATAGGTTGGGCATATGACACCTAAGCCCCCTACTTCCCTCCAACTGTCTCCCAGAACACAAAGGATGTAAACACCAAGGAAGGAGGAGACTTGTATAGAGTGGGGCCAAGGGACGCTAACTAGGAGCAATGGGATGAAATGAAACAAAGGAAAGTTTAAGCGCAATATCAGGAACATTTCTTTTTGTCAGTGAGAGCTATTAGGCTGTGGAATAATCTCCCAGGAAAAGAGTGTCCTTAATTCAAGACACTGCACTGAGGAAAGCACAAAAATATGTACTGTAGGGAACAATTCTGGACTGGCTGGCGATGGACAAGCTGAACTAATAGGCTGCTGTGACCTCTGCTTCTATTATTTCTTTTTCTGCTCTGTGTTAGCTGCTACTTCTTGGTGTGTGTGCGCGCTGTGATGTGTTTATGTATAAAATGGACAGAACTCTAAGCTTTGTAGTCCTAAAATGATGTGTCCTTTTGTATGTTCTTATTTAAGGCCCCATTCCAGCCAGGCAGGATGCTCTCAGCAGCCACAAAGCCCAGATTGATGGCAATGTGAATTCAAAGTTCTCAGCGCCGTGCAGGGTTGGGTCCTACGTGTGGAAATAAAATGTGCGGTGGTGAGTGGATTATTAACTCACTCGTTGTCATTTCTGCCCTGGAAGCTAGGTAAGAAGGGCGACCTGGTGATTAATGCAATGATCTGGAGAGCTGGGTTCAATTCTCGGCTCTGCTACAGACTACTGTCTGACCTTTGGCAAGTTTGTGCTTCAGGTCCTTCTGTAATAATGCATCTCCACCTCCCAGGGATGCTACTGGAATACATTAGTTAAAGACTGTGAAGTGCTGAGATACCATGATTATGAGGCTAACTGTGGGAAGGGCTTTTGGTCCATAGTATGATTTGGACTATCATTCTGAGGTCTTAGGCACCTATGAATGAAAGTGAACATAGTGATTTATGATCTATGTAAAATATGGGGCTTCTTGGAAGGAGGCAAAATTGGCTGAAAAGTGTGAAACCTCCACAATTCCCCCTCTTCCTCACCCCAATTTCTAATTTGTTAACCAGCTCTAGTGAGCATCTTGAAAGCAAGATGATGACCATGAAAAAATTACTCATTGCAAAATTTGAAAATATTGATTGAAACTGTCAGTTAGCCAAACTAAAGAGAAAAGCAATTGCAAATAAATCAAAATTAACAAATAAACAGAGACATTTCCCTAATATAAGGCCCAAATATTTAGAGACAGAGGAAATGAAAAACTGTACTTATATATGTCTATATAAATGGGTATAATGATAGCTAGCTAGCTAGATACTAATAAATGAAAGTCAAAAGTAAATGAACCAGGGACTTGATCCAAAGCCCAGTGCTGTCAATGGAAACGCTCAGGCCTTGTCTGCACTACCACAGTAAGTCGACCTAAGTTATGCAACTCCAGACACTTGAATAAAGTAGCTGGAGTCGATGTAGCTTAGATCATCTTACTGCAGTATCTACACCATGCTGGGTCAATGGGAGACACTCTACTGTTGACTTACCTTACACTTCTCATTCCGGTGGAGTACTGAAGTTGACGGGAGAGTGATCTGTGGTTGATTTAGCAGATCTTCACTAGACCCACTAAATCGACCCCCAGTGCATTGATTGCCACAGCCTCGAGCCCCAGTAAGTGGAGACATGCCCTCACATGATTTCAAAGGACTCTTGATGAGGCTCTAAATTCTAAACAGACACTATAAAATATCACAAATCAGTCTTGGGATCAAATTGCATCCATGTAATCTAATTACAGATGAAACTATGCAGTATTTATCATCTCATTAATTTAAATACCTTAGGCCATATCGTAGCATCAATTTTTAAGTAGATGTGCCCATCAATATCAAAGAAGTGTTGGTATAGTATGGTCCATATACCTGAACCTTTAGGGGGAAAAACAGAGATCATTAAAAGGAAAATAAAGGAAAGAAAGAGAATGGAAACAAAATGTCTCTTCTCTTCCCTTTTCTTTTTCAGTTCATTATTGCACTTTGATCTACCCCATTCTGAAACAGAAGTAGGTCAAAGTGCCCAAACTAATTGTTAGTGTGCATCATCAAGGTCTACACAGAAAGTTAGTATGCAGCGGGCTAGATTCACAACCCAGCTGGCCATGAAGTAAATCTTCATGTAGACAGGCCCTTAGCCTCTCTGTGCCCCTATTTCCCATTTTACAGATGGGGATAACAGCTCTTCCCTACCTCACAAGGGTGTTGTAAAAATAAATGCATTGAAGATTAGCACTTTGACAGTTACTGATGAAAAAGAGCCATTATTACTATTGAAAATATCATTTTTTTTATTTTTCAAAGCGAACTTTAGAAATGATGTGAAATGAAATGTCTTATTTTATTTTACTTTTCAAAAACAGGAAGATGTTCACAATTTTGCATTTTGTTTTTTTCCCTTTCCTCAGCTTCCCCTCCACTCACCCTCCTCTTGTTTTTTTGCCACTAATTGAAATAGAATTAATGATATTGAAGGGTATGGGGGTTAGTTGGCTTTGGGTTTATTTTCCACTTTTTCCTTCTATTTTTCGACTCTATAACTTTTTAAAAATATCACAACTTCTGAAAAGTCAGATTGGCAAATGGAAAAAATATAAAACACTGCTCCTTTGCCAATTTGTAACTAGTCAAAATTGAGGAAGTTTTCTTCCAAGTCAAACTGCAAAACGGAAACAACTTTGACATTTCACATTTTTGTGAAAATATTTTTCCATTTTGTGACTAGCTCTAATGAATATGATTTGTGATACATTGGGACAGACCCTCAACTGGTGTAAAACAAATATAGTTCCACTAACCTCAGGGAAGCTTTCTTTTGTGCATTTGCACCAGCTGAAGGTCTGGTTCAACATACTATAGTGTAGTGATTTTCAACACGTGGCCTGCAGGCCACTTGCGGCCCAATCAACTCACAGCTGTGCCCTATGTGACATCCTCATGGCCATACAGGTAGTATATATACATTGTGTGGATGGGGCCCACATCACACATGGAAAGCTGCGTATGAGGCCTACAATGGTGAATAGGTTGAGAAGCACTGATAAAGTGTCATCCTTCTAAGGAACCTGGTCTTTTTGCACCTTCCCCCTTAAAATTTGTTGAATCCCTTTGTTCTCTTGAATAAAAAAGAGGAAAGGGGAAGAAATAGTGAAGGGGGAAAAAGGAAGTTATTTATGGCCTTGTTTCAGAAAGCTGCTTTAGTTCATGTCTATGAGCAGTCACCGCAAGTTCAAGGACTATTCACATGCTTAAAATTAGGCACACATTGAAATACTTCCAAGGCCTAAAAGATTCACTTTAGTTGAAACAGATACTGAATGGTGCTGTGTAAGCCTCATCCTGTTATAAAAGATGAAGATTGGGCTTTGTCAGGAATTGTAAAACATTCCAGCTCAGAAACTGAAAGGTATTTAGGTGCCTAACTTCCCTGGAAATCAGTGGCAGGCAGGTGCCTAAATATCTCTGAATATCTAGCCCTCTCTCATTACTTAGTTCTACTCCAAGAACAAAAAAATAAGGAAAAATAAAAATAAAAAATAAGGAAACATAGTACCTAGGTCTTTCCTGTCCTGCCTATCCATAAAGAATCTCCACCTATGAGTTTGAGTAGGTTAAGATACAGCACACTAAGGAATATCAGTCTTTGCTTTCCGTAAAGGAATTTATTAGAGGACTGTCAATAAAGTTTTACAATCCAGTCTCTTATCATATAAGAATACAAAGGTCACTAATAAAGTTCTTAGTGGAGACTCTAGTAATACAAAGGCCATAATATAAGAGGAAGGAGTATCTTCTGAATCTCTATACTTCTGCTTTGCAATTAGAATTTTCACAGGTAACTCTAGTGTTGAATATTCTTTCTTTTAAAAAATATACTCCTTTCCCTGCACTTAAACCCACTGCCTCCACAGGTACTTTGCAAAGATAGATTTTCTCTGGGTACTAGGAAACTTCCAAATTCCTAAGATTCTATGCCTCAGAGATATATTAGGGTGCACCTGCTTCTTGTGAAGTAAAACCCCCAGTCCTCCAGTTGGGCCAACCCTGAAGCCATGTGGTGACCCACAGACATCAAAGAGGGTCCATGCCAGTGCATTTGTCTGCCAAGGTGGAACAACTTACATGATCTGGGTCTAAGATATTATCCTGTTCCAAAGTTTGTATAATTGCTTGCATAACCGGGCTGAGATTTGTCAAAGGAAATTAAGGGATTTTGGTAACTCATAAATTTAAGATTATTTTCCATCTTCACAGCCCCGCTCACTTTTATAACAATGCCCATGATTTTTCAAATAACGAGCAAAGGATATTGGCTTAAAATTTTCAGAAGTGACTTCTCATTGTGGTTGCCTTTAGTTTTGGGTATCACGGTACCTCTGACAATCAGGGCTCACTAAGGTGTCTCAAGTTGTGCACCCAAAATCATTTGTCACAAAAAATGTAGGCCATTGCACTTTGAAGAAACAGTGCCCCAGACTAGAACCAAAGCTTTTTTGACTTACTCTGTCCTACAATACCAGGGTACCTGGTTCCTGTGTCACAAGTTGTACTTCTGACCAATAATCCAATCTTACCATTTATATTTTTTTTCAGGCTTCCGGTTTATGATCCTGAAAACCGCCAACATCTGCTTTCTGTCTCTCTAAACTTGTCATTCAACTATCTAAAAGCTGGGGCCACCTACTATTTAGGGCCACCCTGTTTTCAGTGTGTAATCCAAGTTTTATATATGTATGTGTGTGTGTGTGTGTGTGTGTGTGTGTGTGTGTAGGGACGACACCTGTATGCCAGGCCAAACTTGTGGCTTTACAGGCTGATAGAAACTTTTATTTCAGCAGAGTTTGGATTAGGACCTAAAACAGGTGGATATTAGTTTTACTGGACAATTACAGCTTATTGTGGAACATCTCAGTCAGTGGTAGGATGGATTTCATTTGAACAGAGGGGAAATGTATGGTTTGAAATGATTCCATAGAAAAAGTTGTAGTGGAGAGTTTAAAGAATTGGGCAGAAAGGAAGGGTCAGGACCATGGGAGAGCTGGGACAGAATCCAGGAGAGAGGAAGAAGCAGATAAAGTAAGCAGATGTGTGGGCAGAGAGGGAATAATCATAAGTAGTGACACAGATAATGTAAGGCCCAGCAAGAAAAAGAAAAAGACACACTGGGAGAGAATGTTAAGTGAAAAACTCAGGAAATGGAACAAAGGAAGCACAAGAGAAGTTCAGCAGTCACCTGGGGGAAGTTTCTAAGGTGGCTGTATATAAATGCAAGAAGCATGACAAAGAAATCAAAGGAACTAGACATGCCAATATGTAATACAGATGGGATTTTATCACCGCTGTATCACCGCTTTCACACACTCTTTGAAGCAGTTTCAGGCCCTGATTCAGCAAAGTATTCAAGCACATCAATATCTTTAAATGCATGGAGTGGAACCATGAAGTTGCCCACATGCTTAAGTACCTTGCTGAATGGGAGTCTTAAAATCCCTGGCTGTTTAAGCCTGCAGTGATCTTTATTAATGCGTTGCTGGTGGAAAAGCACATCTTGGTGCAACTGAAATTGGGAAGTTGGGAGGAAGTGCTGTGGTCTCTCCTCATGGCCATGTCTACACTACCACTTATCGCAGCATAACTTCCACCAGCATAAGTGGTAGCGTGCACAGTGCTCTGTCGGTGGGAGAGCTTCTCCTGTCGACCTAGCTACTGCTGCTCATTGGAGGTGGTTTAACTATGTTGATGGGAAAGAGCTCTCTCCCATCGGCATACGGCAGCTGCAGAAGTGAGCTTACAGCAGCACAGCTGTAACGGTACAGGGGTGTCTGCTGCTGGAAAGGAATTGGCCTAGAAATCCTGGCACTCTGGGAATTTTCCCACACAACTGCTGCTGCTCTGAGAGGAAGGGTTTGCTGGAGTCTCTATAGAAATCCTCCGAAATCACCCAACCTTGCTGAGGGGGAGGTGGGACAGTTGCCTAGTGTTCTCTCATGTAAGACATTGTTCCAAGGGAAGCAATTAAAATCAGGATTCCTGCAGCCCCTCCTCAAAGTTACTGTTGCTCTGGAGAACGCTCAGGTTCTGGAGGCTTCTCCTGATAATTGTGCAGCAGATCATTAATGACAGGTAATCCGGGGGTGAAAGACATCATGAGTCTTGAAGGGTAAATTTCAGACCTTGAAACTTCATAGCCTCCTTTGCCAGCTTAGCAGCCATTATATGTTGTAGCCTCATGGCAAGAGATTAGATAGGCATAATATTCTGATTCCTAAAGGGGGTTGGAGATTAGCATGTATAGAAAATATCAATGCAAAAAGCATTTCATCTTGATCAGGGGAGCAGGTAAATCCTGCAAGCACGAGTTTAGTAGGTCTGCAGCAGTATGCTAGTCATGTTTTTCCGTAGTAAATAGCTGATACAGGTCCTTCCCTTATACAAGCACATACACACTGTGTTGGTCTTCTACTGTAGAATGCCACAGAATGGTATTTATTTACCTTGGATGGGGATGGGTTCAAACCCACACAATGAGGATTCTGATATTGAACATCCCAAAATTTAAGAACGTTCTGATCTAGATTTTGGGTTTGATATATTATAAAGATAGGAAAAGAGCTATTTACAAAACACCTCCTGACTTTCCCTCCTGGAATCAGACTCAGGGCCTTAGCCTTCTCTGAAACGTGCTTCCATGGGCTATCATTTAAAATATTTTAGTACATCTGTCTGGGGCACCTGTAAAATAAATCCTAGGCCACCACTAGAGAAATATAGTTTAATACCCAGCATGATTTTGAATGGTGTCTATCTACCCTTTGGAGTTCCTGTATTGATTACTGTTGCCACATCGTCGCCTGCATGCTCCAGTTACTCTCTTTTCTTCCGCTAGATAAGCTAGTGTAACACCTACAGACCCTGGTCATCGACAGGCAGGATCAAATCGGGGACCTCTGGAGTGCATGAGCCTCTACAGCAGAGGTTCTCAAACTGGGGGTCCGGACCCCTCGGGGGTCATGAGGTTCTTACATGGGGGGGTCATGAGCTGTCAGCCTCCACCCCAAACCCCGCTTTGCATCCAGCATTTATAATGGTGTTAAATATATAAAAAAGTGTTTTTAATATATAAGGGAGGGCGCACTCAGAGGCTTGCTATGTGAAAGGGGTCACCAGTACAAAAGTTTGAGAACCGCTGCTCTACAGCGTGAGCTAAAAGTCAACTGGCTGTTAGCGGAGGCTGCAGAGCCAAGTAATTTCACTCTCTCTAAGTGGTATCGGTGCCGCTTGCTGAGACAGAACACCACACCCAGAAGGCGTGTGGGTTACACCATCAACTTTGCTTACTGAGCTGCAGTGACCTAGGCAGCATGCTTGTGCCCCACTTTGTCAGCACAATGGTGTTTGTTACTCATATTAGAAGTGCTGTGTGCCGTACAAGTTTGCAGATGATACTAAACCGCTCAAGATAGTTAAGGCCAAAGCAGATTGTGAAGAACTTCAAAAAGATCTCGCAAAACGAAGTGATTGGGCAACAAAATGGCAAATGAAATTTAATGTGGATAAATGTAAAGTAATGCACATTGGAAAAAATCACCCCAACTATACATACAATATGATGGGGGCTAATTTAGCTACAACAAATCAGAAACAAGATCTTGGAGTCATCGTGGATAGTTCTCTGAAGACGTCCACACAGTGTGCAGAGGCAGTCAAAAAAGCAAACAGGATGTTAGGAATCATTAAAAAGGGGATAGAGAATAAGAAGGAGAAGATATTATGTCCTTATATAAATCAATGGTACGCCCACATCTTGAATACTGAGTACAGATGTGCTATCCTCATCTCAAAAAAGATATACCGGCATCAGAGAAGGGCAACTAAAATGATTAGGGGTTTGGAACAGGTCCCATACGAGGAAAGATTAAAGAGGCTAGGACTTTTCAGCTTGGAAAAGAGGAGACTAAGGGGGGATATGATAGAGGTGTATAAAATCATTAGTGATGTGGAGAAAGTAGATAAGGAAAAGTTATTTACTTATTTCCATAATACAAGAACTAGGGGTCACCAAATGAAATTAATAGGCAGCAGGTTTAAAACAAATAAAAGGAAGTTCTTCTTCACACAATGCACACTCAACTGGTGGAACTCCTGGCCTGAGGAGGTTGTGAAGGCTAGGACTATAACAGCATTTAAAAGAGAACTGAATAAATTCATGGAGGTTAAGTCCATTAATGGCTATAAGCCAGGATGGGTAAGGAATGGTGTCCCTAGACTCTGTTTGTCAGAGGCCGGATATAGATGGCAGGAGAGAGATCACTCGATCATTACCTGTTAGGTTCACTCCCTCTGGGGCACCTGGCATTGGCCACTGTCAGTAGACAGGCTAGTGGGCTAAATGGGCCATTTGTCTGACCCAGTATGGCCATTCTTATGATCTTAACAGTGTCTCTTTAGCTGCATTGTTCTTAGCAGTTTCTCTGCATTGGCCCTTTTCAGCTTAGAAGGGATTGGAGCAAAGATGCGTATGTTGTTAATAACATGGATAATGCGCAGAGGCTCAAATGCAAAGTTAGGTTCAGCTACAAAGAATTGTCAATGTCTTTCACTCCACAGATTTAGCCGGACTATATGGGATGAACAGATAAGAGGGCAATCACTGTGACTCGGAATGAGTCCATGGCATCCACAAGAACAGTGGCCTTTGCCAGCTCTCCAACAAGCTACTGAAAGTGAGCAACATGCACTTTTAAATAAATGAGAATGCCTATGCCAAAATCCAAATAGCATTGGGTATAAAGAGGGCAGGCTTCATAGACAGAGGACTGTAAAGGGGTCTTGGTAGAAATCAGAATCTGTTTCCCCTCCCATAAAATAATAGTTGTAATAAAACAAAAGGAATCTTTATCATTAAGCAGTTATTATACACATTCTTCATACCATCTAGCCCACCATGCTACCCTCTATGTATGTGTGTTTAAGCCACTATTATTATAAGAGTTATCCAACAAATCCAAACTCCAACCCTTTTCAGATTTCTTTCTTTCTTGTGCTGTTGCATAAGCTAAGCAGTTGAGTTCAGGTTTTGGATGGGACCCCACCAAGAAATTCCAAGGTACTGCAGGAAGTGAGTTTGATAATTCAATAGATGGTACTATTCCCTCTATTTCATCAGTGTGGTGTTAGCACCAGCTATATTGGGGGATCTTTTGAATGATAAATAAAACCAAGGTCTGGAATATTTAGGATGGGATTTTCAAAAACATTTAGCCTTGACTTGACTCTGCTACCATTCAGTTCCATAGAAGCATAGTTAAGCTGATTTCTCAAAGGTTGGAAACATAACACTCTAAATAACCATAAGATTTTGACTAGTTTTTATTATCTTGCCACAATTAAAAACGAGGCACAAGAGAGCTGCTGCTTTAAAACCCCACCCCTCTGTCACTGCAGCTCTGCCCTCCTGAGACAATGAAAACCCTGTCATCATCAAAACATAGAAAGAGACTATTGGAAGGATCCAACCAGTATCCCACTCACTTCAGTCACAAGAAATGGATCCTGCGCGACACACCCAACTGATTGTACTGGGACATCTCTGCTCAGAGCTGCCCGTAGTGATGCCCCCAAAACTCACAGAGAGCAAGATCAAAAGAGCTCCAGATTCCTACTGTATAGCAGAGACCCAATAAAAAGTCAGTTTTAAAGAGACTCCAAAACAATATGCTATTGTGATGAAATCACAGGCTATATTCTGTTTATCTATCCTCGGTATTAAGAACACACTTATATTCTTGGTGTCTAACTGCTAATGTAATAATAATATCCAGTTCTTTTATAGGCTTTCCGTCAGTAAATCTCAAAGCACTTTATAAAGGAGGTCAGTATCATTATCCCCATTTTACAGATTGGGAAAGTGAGACAGGGAAAGGAGAGTGACTTGCCCAAGGTCACCCAGCCAGGCCAGTAGTAGAGCCAGGAATAGAGCCCAGGTCACCTGAGTCCCAGTCTAGTGCACTGTCCTCTAGTCAACACAGCCTTCTTCCTGGCTCTTGGTGTTAGGATTTAGACTGATTTCAGTGGGTCCGTTATTTCACCCTTTACTGTGGTTCAGATTCTAGCTGATGACCCATAGGTGAAAGGTTCTGTTTCCCACTATGACCAATCTCTTAAGGTCAGGCTTGACAAAGCCCTGGCTGGGATGATTTATCTGGGAATTGGTCCTGCTTTGAGCAGGGGGTTGGACTAGATGACCCCTGAGGTCTCTTCCAACCCTGATATTCTATGATTCTATGATTTACTTGACTTCTGATTACTTTGGTTGTCTGGTCATCAACAAACCCTCCAGCCTGGAGAAAACTTTCAACTTTTCCCAGCATGCTTGCTAGATCACTGGCCTTCTAAGTCTGAGAGACAAGCAGCTATAGCTCTAAGGGGATCATTTGGCATCTGACTGCTGTAGGTTGAACCTCTCTTCCTTATGGCTAATAAGTAGCACTTGCTGTTAAGTTTTCTCCTGGCTTTCCTTTTCTCTTTCTCCTGAGTAGAGGGCACACAGTCACATGCACTAAACTTATGGTGCTTGTCAATATTCTTTAGGGCAAAGTTCCTTACTGACTCCTGGTCTGGTTATCCTTGTTTTGACCAAGCCATCTCTAATTTGGGCAAGACTGCCCCATAGCTAATGCCTTTGATCCCATGTATCTGTAGCCTATGAAAAACGGTGTCTAAGTAACTGCCTATTTTTGTTGTCTTGAAGGTTGTTGGCTTTGTTCTTCTTATGGATTGTGGTTTTAAGCATTTGTCAAGACATCTAGAGTCTGGGATAGAGACTTATGTGTTGAACTCAGAAGATAGAAATGTAGAGATTTGTTTAATTCAAAGCTGCATAATCACTGTACTCCCTAAATAAAAGAAAATAGGTGAAGATAATGGTGTGTGTGTGTGTGTGTGTGTGTGTGTGTGTGTGTGTGTGTGTGTGTGTGTGTGTGTGAGCCAGCTAAATCAGCTGAAATGGTTATGATTTTAGTAATTATATTACACGCAGTAGTTCTATTTTTAAACAATGTGCATCTAAAGGGTCCACATTCTAGATAGCCTTCAATGTGTATGTGCAGCTCCTGTTGATACCAACAGAAACTGTGCTTAGGGATGGAGGACTGGATATGGCCCTCAGCAGGGAGGTTGTGGATTATGTCTTGTTTTCCTAACATGCCCTGCGAGCAAGAAAATAGAACGTTTTAAACATGGTTAGCAGAAAAGCAGCAAGACTTACCTCAAAAGCCCTCAGAACAAAAACAAAGCATAATTCATATGGAGTGGTGCTGACTCATGGGAGGTCGGAAAGCTGACTATGAAGAAACGTACCTATATCAAGAAAAAGCATTTTGAAATGACAGCTGGTCAATTTATTTACTCTGAATAACTTATCCATTGGTGTGGTCCTCCTTTTCTGTTGGCATGTGATTTGTGAACAACATTGAGTTTTACAAAGATATTCACTCTCTGTGGTTGTTTGATAGCAAACAAATTTCAGCCTCTGGATCGTTCACAAACTGCTACTTCAACTATTCCCTAATCGTGGTGTTAGTCACCTAAGTCATGTGGTATTCTGTCCGCTCCCTGACTGGATGACTGAACAGACAGTGACTGATGAAAACTTTTGTTTCTGCATGAAATACTCTTGTTCTCATAAGTACAGAGGTATTAGACAAAAGAACAGCCATTCAACAAATGTGTGTGAACCAAATCCTATTAGCACAAATGTTTGTGAACTGTACATCAGAACGGCCATATTGGATCAGGCCAATGGTCCATCTAACACAGTATCCTTCCAACAGTGGCTGGTTCCAGACACTTCACAGGGAATGAGCAGAACTGGACAATTTATGGAGTGATCCAATCCTGGTCATCCAGTCCTAGCTTATGGCTGTCAGAGGTTTAGGGATGCCCAGATGGCTGCATCCCTGACCATCCTGGCTAATAGCCATTGGTGGACCTATCCTCCTTGAACTTATCTAATTCTTTTTTACTGCAGTTATACTTTGTATAGCCCTAAAGTATACTTATAACAATGAATATAAAGGAGAAAGAATAGGCCCCAAATGAGCTGTCATTCAGAATACGAACAAATATTTGACCAGGTCTACACAAAACAAAAGACTGGAGTTATTATTCTATAATTGATAGACAACTCAACCCTTGTGAATTTTAACTCCTCCCTGACAGCCTCCTCTTCTACTCCCCAAGCATTCTACTAAAGTTGAATTGGAATTAATTTTATTTATATCTTCCTTGATCTGTGGCAGATAATGCTTTGGAGAGTCCCCAGATATCTGTTTTGTGTTCTTACCAGTGTAATTTCTTTTGGCCTGTAATTTCTTCTGTTGCTTGTTGAAGCTTATTTCTGTAAATCCAATCAGTGTATATTACACAAATGGTGCTAAGGGGTAAATTCAACCTCCATAGCTGGGAGAGAAGGCTGGATTTGGAGGGATGCATATGGCACAGAGCCCAGCTCAGTGGGGACTGTCTGCATAGGGGCAGGCAGGGGGCAGAATAGAGACTGAATTTTCATCACAATATTCTGGCATTTTGCAGAATATATTGGAAATATTTATGTCTGTTTTTTATCGTCTCTATACTATCCAACAGAAATCTGGAGTCCTTTTGATATCATCTCTCTCTCTGTGTTTGAAGGGCATCTTCATGGGCGGAGCTCTCCCAGTACAATCAGGTGGCCATGTTCCATGCGAGCCATTTCTTGTGACTGAAGGAGGCGGGTTAGTGGTTGGATCCTTCCAATATTCCCCTGGTATGTTTTGATGATGACAGGGTTTTCATTGTCTCGGGAGAGCAGAGCTGCTGGGGTTGTGGGGCCAGGTATTAAAGCCACGGCTCAATTTTGCCTTATTTTTTTGGGGCAAGATAATAAATGATACAATCCTATGGTTAATTAGAGTATTTTATCTACAGCCTTTTAGAAATTGGTATCCAGTGCACTACTTTATTCACTGATGAAATGGAGCCACCTCTTGGAGGAAAGATAGCAGCCGTTTAATAGCCTACAAAATACTTCTCAATAGTTTGATACAAGAAGTGAAGAGTGTGACATCAAAGTGAAAGTGCAGAAGGAATTTACGTAATCAAAATGTAATTGCATGAGTGCGAATGTGGTCAGAAAATCCCTATTCTTTGCAAAAGTGGCGTGAAACCATTAAATACTTCAAGTGGGGGAGTTAGCCAAAGGTTTCTCTGCTTTGCAGTTCCTTCCCCAGCAGTAGAGGTAAACTGGGGCAGAGAATAGCTACCACAGTGATTCAGAGACTTTAAACTACAGGACCTTCTATCTGAGAATCTGAAAGTACTTCATCGGCATTTCTACTGGGCTTGTCCCTACCGTAGTACCTGAGTGCTTTGGAAAAGTTGGGCAAAATCCGGCTACATTGAAGTGAGTGGCAAAATTCTCATTTACTTCATTGAATCATTGAGCTGATCCTCAAAACACCACTGTAAGATAAATCTTACCATCCTCATTTTACCTTTGAGAAAACTGGGATGCACAGAAATTAAATGACTTGCCTAAGGACTCCACTCAGGAAGTCAGTGGCAACAGCAGAAGTAGAACCTTAACTTCCTAGCTTCTTGATCTGACCCTCAACTACAGAGCCATCCTACCTCTGGCCGACTGAATTAGGCATGTGAAGGGAGTACTGTTCCATAGCCTATTGATATCCTAGGATCTATTTTTGTCAATGGCAGTATTGCACACAGGGGCAGCATAGGGTATTGGACCTCTAAATGCAAGTCCATTGATATTAGAGCAGAGAGGTCCATGGCCTAGATTATCTTAGTCTTGAGTCTGGAGAGTTATTCACAACACTCACAATGTAAGGCCCTATCTAAGCCAATCAACTTTCCTTTTATAAGCCTGTTGTACAATCCTAACCTTTTCTTTTCATACCCTTAGAAAAGTTTGATTGGACGTTGATTTCTCTGAGAATCCATTTTTTGTTTTTGTTTTTCTATGGTCTATTAACCCTCCCTCCCCTCTGCTTTCTCATCATGTTCTTGTTCTGTTGCCGTTCAAACAACTTTACACAGGAGTTGGAGGGGGGGAAGGTCAGAGGTTACACTTTGGAAGGCCAAAGAAATAAAAGGTTAGCCGATATACAAATGGCCTGATTTTGCAACATCCTGAACACTTTGCAATACCCATTGCCTTGGGAGATATGGGAGTTTAGTGCCTTGCAATATTCAGTTCTTTATAGCTGCTTTGAAAATTCATGACCAAGTTAACTGCACTCAGTCCATATTCAAATTTTGTACCATAGTCCATCTGGGATCCAGTGCCAAATTGCTATAGCTATTAGCAGGATTTTTGTGCATCAGTGGAGGCAGTATTTAGGCCATTATAATGTAATAGATGTTTGCATAAATCCTACTATATCTCAATTATAGATCCACATGGGTCCTCTACTGCCCTTTTACTCCTGATTCCTTCAACAACCTCCAGTGATTTCAGTGGCGTTTGTGTATTGCATACCAGACTAATACACATCACTAGAGTTTGGCAAAACTTTTGTTTTGGAATTTTTTTGACTAAATGGAAATTTCCATAAACAAATCTCAATTTCTGTAAAAAAAGAAAAAAAGAAAAGAAAAAGATTTTTTGGTGTTTTGATTTTTCTATGAAAATCTTAAAATTTTCCAGGAAAAATGTTCTTTTTGTCAAAATGTTTCACAGTAAGAAATATAATTTCCCAACCTGCCCTATGTACTATTTGTATTATGGATAAGAGCTATGTAGAACAGATGGGAGAGAAAAATGCAGTTCTCACAATCAGAAATGCTCAGTTCTCATGATATCCAAACTACAAAAAGTACCACCATCTCAATTAGTATCCTCAGCAGAGTCTAGCGGTGAAAGAGGGATGGGGACAGAGCTACTCCTTCATCAAGGTCATACCTACAAGTCAGAGTTAACACTAGAACTCATCGAATGATTTCTTGTGAATAATAGTTGTTGCATATGTAGCTCTTTTAAAAACCATTCACAAACAGTCCCTGATTTCTGAACTACGTTCTTATTAAATGTTCACTGGACAGTTTGGATGAACCATTTTCTGCCTCTGCTCTCTTCAACAATAGTTCATTTCACCTATTCACACTTCATGGGTTTGGATTGGTTACCAAAGTCACTTAGTATTCTTTTTGATCCCTGGTTGGATGGTTGAAAGTTTTTGAACCAAATGGCAAATAGGGAATGAAGAGTAACAGCTACTCTTGCTTGTGTTTAGGTAGGAAGACGGGTATTTGCATGAATAAGAGATATTTCCTAAACATTCAGGCAAATAAAAAACCCATTCACCTGAGTGTTTGTGAATACAGTACTGACCGATAAGCAGATGTGAACATGACTGAACTGGACAGTGGCTGGGGATTTGCAAAAAAAACCCAACGTGCCTACACTGAAATCAGTGGTGTGATTTGCAGCTCATACGGGCATACAAGCACTAGTTTAAATTCAGCTTACTCACTAAAAATAGCACTGAAGATATGGCAACACAGGCTGGGAACGCAAGTACATACCAAGCTTCCAGGCAGGCTTGTACAGCCAACGCTGAAGCCTGAGCTGCTGTGTCTTCACTGTCGTTTTTAATGAGCTAGCTAGATTAAACCACAAACCATTTAATAACATGTCTACATGCTAGGTTGAAGGGGTTAAATATTCCCTTGTCAGGTGACCATATAGTATTCATCCATGTTTAGGAAATGAAGTTGAATTGAAAGTGGTTCTCTCATTTTAAGTTAGCTAACAGCGATACATGTGCCCAACAAATCTGACATTTGGAGCTAGCTAGATATCATTTGATTCTAGAGTTTTGTTTTCTCTTTCATTTTTCGAGGTGCTTCTACTTGTGAAGGTGCAGGACCAGAGCAGGGCACCACGAAACACTTGCTTAATTCCTTCGGATCCAGCAGGGCTAACAATTTTTAAGTTCATAGACGAAGAGGCTGTTTAAATTCAAGAACAGTCTTTCTCAACCATACTCGTGCACCTGAACCCCTTGGCTTCCACACTCTAATTTAAAATACCTACTACTAGGGCATTACTGTTTTAAATATCAGATCCCGAACAAAGAGCTTTTTCATATGTTCTAAGATGTGAAGTTAGTGAAAGCTGAGCATAGTCCTGGTTTTATATTAAATTCATCCTAAAGGCTTAGCATCCATCCCTTCTGAAAACCAATCTTACAAAAGTTCATATGGCCTCTCAATGGGTACCACATATAATTGTATCTATACATCCGTAGTGTAAATTTATACTAGGTTTCAGAATTGGTCTATCCAAATGTGCTCCCGCCATTTTATTCAGTGTCCCACATAAACTTGAAAGGATATCTTCTAGTACAGCAAAGTTAACGAATCAGTTTGACTATCTTCCTTTAGTAAGAGTCTCTATAAATAATATGGGCTGTTTGATACTAGCTGGAAAAAGTTCTGTTAGACAAAGATGAATGTTGGGTTGAATAATATTCTGTTTCTCTGTTTTTTTTTCCGTCCATAGTTTCCTGTTTCTTTGCGAGTATTTTTAGTGAGCTGAGGAATTATTTGGTAAGATATTCAAGATTTCTAGTGGGATTTCTTGATAATGGACAGATTCTTTCTCGTCATAATGATAGCTGAGCTTCTCGAGAGCAAAGAGACACTTTGTTCTTTGTTCTCAAGGAGACAAACTGTTATTTCTTTCCCCTGAAGAAGCTTCTAATATGATGGGTGAAATATCAAGAATAATTAGACCAAATGATGATGTAAATCCCACTAGAAATAATGCATCCATTATTTCATTTTATGCCTATCGCTCTAGTTTCTGCCTGATTTAAGTCCATGTGAAGAAAGCTGTGGGTATTCCCTTTATAAGAACTACAGTAAAATTCCTCATTGAATATTTACTAGTCCCGAGTTGCTCCTTTTTTTGTTGGACCATCATTACACAATTAAAAAATATGATGATAATTTATCCATTTGCTAACCCTTTGTTGCTTAATTCCAGCAAGGCAGGCAGAAGGGCTGATAGTTCAAAGGTTAATATGTTTCAGTAGTTGGGCCCTTGAGGTTCACTTTCTAGAAGAAAGGTCTTTCACTTTTTATTAAGAAACCTGTGTAATGAAAGAGGGGGAAGTTCTGTCTCTTGCTTAGCAGAGAAGGTCTAGTGGAAGCCAGGATTCGAGGCCTGGCTCCGCTGCTGACTTGCTGAATAACCTTGGTCAAGTCACTTAACCACCCTGTGCCTCAGTTTCCCCCATCTGTAAGATGGTGATAATATTTATGTGCCTCGCACAGGCCCTGTGAGATTTAAGGTGTTTTAAGTTCTGGGGATGAAAGTTGCTATACAAGGGCAAAATATTATATGAAACTAAATGGAAAGACAGTTTACTGTACATTACTCTTGTAAACAATTCCTGAACTGAGCACAGGAGGGGTGAAACCCTCACACTAGTGGGTCCTCAACTTTGCAATGATTATGAAGGTTTGGGAAGTTAATTTACTTGGCAAATATAGGGGCAATGTCCATTACAGTGCAATGTCCATTACAGGACCACATTGGTAACTCCCTAGGAATCCAGTGGTAACAATTTGTGGAGACTGAAAATCTCAGTCAGACGTTCTCCATCTTCAGCTATGCATCCTACATGCTGTAGCTGCTGCAAAAGACACCTATTAAAGGCTTTGGGATGCATTGCACAAATAGCTGCATTTGTCTGACCCATATGTTGCACTTTGGTCACCCTGTGGTGTAATGTTTTCCAATTGGTTACAACTCTCAATGACCAAGAAGAACCTCCTTCCTACCCTCCCTCATGTCTTGTCTGGCCTCAGGCCTAAGACGGGAAACTTAAAGTAAGTGCACTTTGGGGAACAAGAAATTAAACCACAAGAAAACACTGTCAGCATTTTTCCTAAAGTTGAACCATTGAAGCAATCTCCCAAATCCCTTCCCAGTGATACTTCTCGTTTGTGCTCCTGCTTGTTGTTTCATTCTGA
Source organism: Gopherus flavomarginatus (assembly GCF_025201925.1). Classification (NCBI taxonomy): domain Eukaryota; kingdom Metazoa; phylum Chordata; order Testudines; family Testudinidae; genus Gopherus; species Gopherus flavomarginatus. The sequence goes on along the minus strand of NC_066622.1, from coordinate 128,918,929 downwards.
GCTATGATCTCTTCTGACAGTTGACAAGAAAAATACTATTTTTCTAAGATTTAAGCAAGTCTGGGAAATACCCATTTCATGCAATTAAACGTATTCCCGTTAGCATGCTGTTATAATTCACACGTTCACTGAAAAAGAGAGAACTCGATGCCATTTAAAAAAAAGTAATGTTTGGTGCAGAGTAAACACACACACGCACACACACATACACAACCTATTTAGTGGGGACAACATATTGTGAGATAGACTTAAATGAGTGTGTCAGTTTTACGCTTATGCAGCTGGTGAGTGAACATTCCAGACCTGAGATCTTTCATACAAATATGGGCATTGTCTTAAGTCTCTCCCATTTGGTAAATTAGCATGCAAGTGGTATTGCTTAACATAATTAACTTGCTTGATTTTAATGTCTGAATCACAAGACTGTAGTTCATTATTAAAAGAATTTTGTAAAAACTTCCAGAATGCTGATGACTCAGACTGATGTTTTTGCTATTATAAAATCCTTGAAACTGAACCCTTAAAAGCATAAGGAGACACTAACAAATACAAAATAACCCTAGTTCTTTGGGTCAGAAAGTCTGGCTTTGGAGAGAAGGTTAATGAAAGAAAGAAAACAAAAAAATCCCTGATGTCTTGCGGTGCAACTGTCCAGAAGAGTTTTAAGACTGTCCCGATGTTTTGTTTCCTTGTAGAAATTGTCTCCCTCTAAGCCCTTAATGAGATGTTTTTGATGATGATCCTCTGTCCCAAATTAGCATCTGAGATGAGCATTAAAAGCAATGTGGTTTCAGTTTGGGGAGTTGCACACATTATAAAGTCTCCATGTACATTGTTCAGTGTTCAGAAGGAGACATGGGTGAGTTTGCTGTGCTCTCCTTCTAGTAACATTCTTTCTGCTGCTCTCTGGATCTGCTTAGTGAAACAGCTTTTAAGCTGAAGTGACTTAAAAAAAAAAAAGGCACACAAAGTTCCAAACCCTCAACACTCACCCCGAAATCTTTAGTGATCGCTTGTTTTAATAAAATAAAACAGTTCTGAAATGGGTCAGATAAATGATCTTTTATTAGAGAGAGAAATGGTGAGTTAAACTTAATACTTAGTGGGTGGATAGGGGAAAAATTCTCCACAAATCTGCTTGGAAGTCAGTCTCATAATACATGCAGATATTTTGAAGAAAAATACCTCTCTGAAGCCTGGAACAATTTGGCTTTACTAGATTCATGGAATAAAATGGCTTTGTTTTCATGTAGTCCTAGCTTTTATAAAAGAATTGCAGCTCTAAAAAGAAATTCTGTATCCTGCTAATCTGCTTACCCCTTAAACATGGTGGGCTGCTTAAAGAAAAAAAATATTTATAATCTCAGAGAATTTAGTCATTACCAGCAGATAATGATGGGTGGGTTAATTAATGGAATGAATGCAAAAGAGAGCTGGGACAAACTGTTGGTTAATTTGGTAATGAACTACATTCAAAGAGACCTGATGACGATACACACTGTGTATTACAAGGGAGTAATTTTTATGCTTGTCCCTTGTAATTTTAGCAACCATAAAACACATTGAATTTGATGATTGAAAAAGTGGTTATTTCTCATTGTTAACAGACAGAGTTCCCTCCCCCCAGACCCACCCCAGTGATCAGAATGCAGGACAACACTCAATTTGAAAATGATACTTAAAATATTCCCTCTTCATCCACAGATATTCACAAAAAATTCCTTCCAGTGAGAACGATGATATCCCTGCACCATTGTTGAAAAAGGTTGCTTTTCAAATGTCCTAAAACCATTTTTCTTAAACAAAAATAGTTGGGTTTAAAAGAAATTGAAAAGCATGAAACAATCCAGCTACTGAGTTTTAAAATGAATGTGCATCCAAAAATATAGCTCTGGTTCATATTTTTAAATATAGTTTAAATAATGTCTGAAGAAATAGTTACAGCAACTTTAAATATTGGTTGCCAAATGATAATTATATTGTTTAATTTTAAATCATATGATAGAGTTGTACCATATGACGCTGTAAACATTAAGCAGAAACATTTTTTGTTATTATGAGGGATTATATTTTAAAAAGCATATAGGCATCTTAAAAAGCAAAAGTAAATAGCTATTTTTATTATGAATGCAAACTTTTCCTATCTTCTTTTCCACAAGTTATCATTGAGTTCTGGATAGCATGCCAACTTCTTGTGGTAAATGTTCCCTAAATTTAGCCATATGCTGTAAAATACACTTATATAAACATTTCAGTGTGTTGATATAAACCTAAAAATTGTCTTTTGTGTATTGTAGTTCAGTGTACCCTCTTTCTCTTCTAGGAAACTTTTGGAAGGAGAGACTCTTTACAAGGCACAATCTTATTATAAACCTACCAAAACAGTAATTAGGTAAGATAGCAACATTACTTAAAAAACAAAACAATAGTTTAAAATTAAAAAAAGTCCCAATAATCTAAAAGGCTGGCATGCTAATCGTGTTTGAAATAGTTTATAATTTGAAATGGGGATACTTATTATTTCACCCTTCCCTCCTGCTTATGTAGCTTTTGTTTATAAAATGCCAAGGGCATTTCTGTCTCATTATCAAATACATAAATAGAAGAATATGCATTTAGTATGGGATCTATTTGCTCATCAGCTTTTTCCCTCGGTATGATATTTCTTGATGTTATCTCTTCCCTTCTCCAGCCTGTATATTTCCAAGAAACTCTTTAAAGAGCTGAAGACAACAAATAACATCTCCAACCAACAGAATGGAATTCTGAAGCAAAACAACTTCCTTTCACTCTAATGAGCATTTGAGACACCCTCACGTTCCAGACCTTTCTCTTCTCCTGCGCAGTTTTTTTTTAAATAGGCCTATCATTTAGTAAAAATAACTTTTTTTAAACACTTTACCATTTTGTGATGTTTCTCAGATTTTGTAATTGTAAATTCTTGCAAATATTCTTAATGAACTCGGGGTTTGATCCAGCTCCCACTACAATCATATTAAGATTCTTGGGGCAGTTCCTCAGCTGGCATAAATTGTCTTAACTCCATTGATCTCAGTGGTGCTGTGACAATTTACTCCAACTGAGGTTCTGCTCGCATTGACTGGAATGGGCTGGATCAGGCCCTAGAGCCTTACACAGACAAAACTACTACTGATACCAGTTATGAAACTCCATTGACTTTAATGGGAGTTTTGCCTGAGTAAGGAGGACAGGTTTGCATCCCTAACATTCAAAACCTGCTCTCCATTGTCTTCAGTGGACTTTGGATCAGGCCCTAAATACATTGTTACATAAACAAGGAGCCCAGCAGGTAGCTATTGTTCAGAAAAAAAAGAATCCATAGAATTAATGGAAGTTTTGTCTCAGAAAAAAGAAGCAGGATCAGGCCCCAGATTGTTACAATATTGTCATTTAATACATCAGTTTTGGGGAACATGGTAAGATAACATGTTTTGGTGTTTTTTTTTTTTAGCATAAGAGGTTAATATCCTCTGGGTTTTCTTAAGGCAGATTTTATGAATATTGAATCTTGTAAACCAGACCCAAAGCAAAAGCCCAATTTTATTTGCTTTCTTTTGGTTGTTGAGAACAGGAATTTTGTGATCACGGGAGTCATTTCAGTTTCTTTAAATTAGGAACTAACCAAAAAAAAAATCACACTCTCTTTCTGGTGAGTAATGCCAGTAATTGGCTCACAGTAGGAAGCAAACGAAGAGTCAAGAATGTTTTTCCTCAGAGAGCCGTAAGATGCACCATCCCTTATTTGTGAATGAAAAGATAAGGAGGTAATTAAATAGTATTTGGAAATAACTGAGCGGAGTTTGAAAATAAAGTAAGAATAGACCTAAGGAATAAAATAATGTGAAAATAGGTTCCCTATATTTTTTTAAAAGAAAAAATCAAACTTGCAAAAGTAGAGGACAACTTTTTTTCCCTTAAAGATAGCTGTCTGCAAATGAGATATTTTATACAGCTGCACTGATGCTGGAATTCTTCCTCTTAGATCAATTTGATTCTTGCCAATGAAATGTTCCTTTTCTCCGCCCGCCCCCCTGTATAAAACAATCCACCTTCATATTGGTATTTGCAGTTGTTTTAAAATAATCTGCCTGCTTTTCCCTTAATTTTAGCATGATATGTTCATAATAAAAGCATTTTATATGGTCAAACTTGTTAGCCTAGACCTCAAGAATTATAAACAAATGATAAGTGCAGTACTTTATCCAGATAGACATACTTGGCTTTTCACAAGTGCCAGCTTTATCTTCCAGCCAGCTCAGTCTTCTAGGTTATACTCTACTGCCACCTCCTGTTTCGAAGACTTATCATTAGAGTGTCCATCCTTTGCCTGCCTGTGAAGAGCAGCAACTTCTTCACGCAGCTTTACAACACTTGATTTAATCAAGCACTATTAACCTGTAACTCATTGAAATCTGCACTGCTGGAATAGCAAGCCTGCTATTATTGCTTTGAGATTCTGAATTTCCACAATGGAGCCTCTAAAAATAAATTGTTCTGAAATTATTTCCTTTGCTTTGGTAATGGTTGGGAGTAGTAAGTTGAAGGGGAAAGATGGTGTTGTTTCTACTGAACCTTCAGTTGACTGCTGCCCATAAACCAACTTGCCTACTAGGAGTTAATGGGATGAAATTAGGAAAAGAAAATTTAGGTTGGAAAATCTTCTTGAGACTCTGCAGAGCCAGTAGACTCTGGAATAGTCCCTCTAGGGAAGTTATGGAAAGCCGCCACGCCTGAGACATTTAAAACTACGCTGGGTAAAATACATAGCTTAGGGAACAAATTGGCATTTGCGCGAGATGGACTAATAGGTCTTTACTATCTTTAAATTCTGTGGCTCTCTGATTCTATACTAGTCATTTATTTATAAATCATTTGGTAACAGAACTCCTTGTATTAGATGAATCACCTATTATTTTAATTGTATTTTTCCCTATAACAATTCTTCATTGTAATTTTTGGTCAAAAAGCTATTTTTCCCATTTAGTGAAGTGTTTAATGACTCAGGAATAAATGTAGAAATTCATGTTTAAGTGCCTGATGTTTCTACTTTAAAGGAATCGATTTGTATAAGGGTTTTCTCACCAAGTCTAAAATGTAGATTGAAAAATAATTTAATTATTCTTACAGTTAAAATTGTCATCATGCAGGTTATGATTTTTAACTCAAGAGAAAGATTTCTCTCCCTATAAGTAGATAAGAGGAAAAACAAACAGTTTAAATGGATACTAAGAACACTATCGTTAGAACAGCCATCACAGTATAATTTTATAGACACTTAGGCAAGCCACGATGATCCTTAGGCTGGGCATGCTAGAGGAAAGAGAAATTCAATCCATCCTAAGACAAAACCTGTTATATGCAAGGCTAAATCGCCCTTTGTTAATTATTGTTTGAGCATAAAGCTCCTCCCCCTTCCCCAACAGTCAACAATGCCCAAATAGATTTCTGTGTTCACGCTTAGCTAACTTTCACAGGAAGGCCATTCTAGACGTAGTGAAATAGGCCTGTGTTTAGTGTGGAGGTGCTGAATGAAGAGTGGTGTTCAATAGAAAGGGTGGCTCACATCAGGTTAGTGAACACAGCTTCTGTTGCAGCTCCATGCGTGTATAGAGAGCAGACTCCTCTCCACCGAGCATCCTGCTCCAGGTGTTCAGCAAAGAAACAGTCACTCCATTCTCTGCCTTTGCTCGGGCTGGCTTTATTTATTTATTTATCTCACCAATGGAAAGAAGGGAAAGGGCAAATGTCAGGAGAGAGAGAGTTGTTCTGCGCCACAATGTTGGCCCCCACGTTTCTGCCAATAGTGCTGAAGGAAAAAAAACACAGAGCAATATCCCATGTAGCAAACAACTCCCTTCTCTCCTGCAAAATGCCCCCATCCCTCTATCCCAGTCAACACATGCATTGCTCATTCAGATGTTTGCCATCTCATGGGACCAGCTGTTCACGGTCCGTTCTGGATTGTCTTGGCTACAGTGAGCTATAGACAATGATAGCTCATAGACCTGTCTTAAAATCTCTCTCAGAACTCCTATAACATTAACTAGACTGAACGCTATGTTATATCCATGGCCTCACAAGCTAAATCATGAGCCTCCTGCAACACTAACTTGACTTTTTCCTTTATGGGCTTGTTCTTGAAGGACTTATGACCGAGGCATACTCTATTTTCGAGCATGTGCTTCAATGTACAGAGGGTAGGTATAGTGAGAGCAGGGGACTGGGATACAAGGTACCTGGGTGGTCTAGTCTGTACTCTTCTGCTGACTTACTGAATGACACAACAGGTAAATGTTAACTTCCCTATTTTTTTTTACAGATGGGGCATGGAGAATATAAATAATGTGTCCAAAGTCACACAGCAAGAAAGCAGCAGAACCTGGAATAAAATCTAGTACCACTCACCCCCAGCGTCCTGCTTTAACCAGGAGACCATATTCCCTCCATGATGCAGAGGATCAGAAGGAAACTCCGAGTGCCTGATCCTACAGTCTTCATTCACGTGAGTAGCCCTTATATGTGTGTGACTAATCTTGAATTTAAAGGGACCTCTTCAAAGCATGGTAGGATTGGGCTCTTATGCAGTTGTTGTTCAGTCTAGCACTTGGTTCCAGCTAATGGACTACAGGATGTAAAGTGTAATCCAGCGCAGTAATCTGAGCCAGTCCATTTTAGTTCAGAGTCTTAACCTGCAGCCAGAGCAGAAACACAAACTTCAAAACCAGGCTAAGGGTTAATCTCCCAGATGAGACAATTGCACTGCTTCTTAGAGAAACATTGTTGCTCAGTACTAATTTCACAATAAAGAATTTACAGCAACATGGCAATTCTCTTGGCTCAAAGGAACCCTTAAAAAAAAAATTGGGATGGCTCCCTTGCCTGTTAGATGTCTGCAGTCCTGCCTAGACTACTGCTGTTGGGAGTCCAGGATTTTTTTAACACCCAATTAAATTAGTGTAATTGGGATAGAGTGGCAACTTCTTTGCTTCCAGCTGTGAGTCATAATCTGTTTAGCACCTGAGTGGTGTTTCACTTTATTTTTAGTACCTAACCAACCCATGGTTTGGAAGAGGAAAAACAAACCCTCCCATCAATCAGGATTTTTTAAAGTGTAGATTACTTATCGTTAATTTAAAGGTGGCATTTAAATGGCTGTTCACAGGTGGTTTTAATGCCATTCTTAACTTCTTTTGGACTATGTAAGGGATACAGTTGAAAAATAAATGGCAACCACAGGTATAGCCAGCGATATGTCACCCTTGCTACATCGTGGTGAAAACTGATGAGAGAAGAGGTTTTTAATGCACAAGCCAAACAAGGAGGGGGTAAAAAAGGATCAGAAACTTGTTCCTGTTTGGGCTACCAGTTCAGTTTAAAATACATTTTGAAATGAAAAATCAGCTGCAGAGAAAAACATAATCCAGATGTTTTCTGTGTTGTTTAGTGTATTTACTTCATTGTGGTTTGTTTCATGCAGGTAATTTCAAGGAAATCAATGTTATAGTGTGTCCGATGAGTGAGAAAGAAATATTGAGTGTAGAGGATTAAAAGAAAACATAGTGTTAGGTAAACAGCTCAGAATAAAATATAAACCAACCTCAAACTTTGTCTATAGCTCAAATCTTTGGCCATATCTCAAACCATACCGAATACAAACCTTGAAAAACTTTGCAATATGAAAACTGTGCCAGAGATGGACAAAAGCAATCTTGATGGTCTGGAAAAGCAAGACCACGTGCCAGTCAGAGAGTAATGGATTTCTACACTGTTGAATATAGTTAAATAAGATAGAATCTCTAACATATGCAAGAGTAAACAGGACAAATGTTTTAGTATGTAAACCTCACCTGAAACAGCACTGTGACTATCGGTTTGTTTGGCTTGGGTTAACTTTATGTGCTAGAAGCAGATACCCGATGGACAAGGCCCGTGACTACAAGTCTGGACTCTTGGGGTTCTGTTCTATGTTGCATAGCCATTTAAACAAGCGGAGTGGGGAAGTAACACGCTACCAAATCAGAATGGCAGTGACTTGCACTGACCTGGCCTACACTGTGTACTTGTGTAGGTGTTAGCTTGTGATGCAGGACAATTACTTGTTGTATGATCTTGGGCAAGTCTTGTAAGCTCTAAAGCCTCAGTTTTCCCATTTGTAAAATAAAAACAATAATACTTGCCCAGCTGGGATGTTCAAATGAAATGGACTGTAACAATGCAGGTATTTATCATATTTGGTCTACCTTAATGCAAACTTAAAATAAGTCTTTCTTTCTTTCTTTCTTTTACTGCATCTGTCCTACAATTTCAAATATAATTGCTCCATCAGCCTGAGGACATAGCAGATCTCTAAGAACTAGAGCTTGATCTTAACATTTGTGTGTATGTATGGGAGATACCAGGAGAGACGCAGTCCTTGTGGTATTCCCAACCCAGCAAAAACCAGGATCACACAAGACAGCTCAATTTTGTGAGATCCTCGGAATGCTTTCCACACTAAAGAGATGCAGATAAGAGTGTGAAAGGATCATGGTAGCTGGAGAAGGAACAAAATCGCTTAGATCGTCAAGTTTATCTTCTTACGGGTCCAACAAATTACCTGGTGAAGATATGAAATAGATTTTATATTGTATACCTGCACTGAAACTCAAAGATATGTACCTGTAAAGTAGAGCAGAATATCTTAACATAGAACTCTGGATAGATGGATATATCTAGCTAGGACCTTTAGAGGTTTCCCTATCTTTAAAAAACAAAGCAATCAAAACCAAATTTCAGGTAAATGTAGACTATTTGTGGAAAGATTAAAAGCTGGGGTGGAGTTTGGGGTGGGGGGAAGAGAAAAGTTTCTGTAACTATATCTGCATCTCTAATATAGCTGCAAAAAGTAGCTCTTTAAAAAGATGTGTGCACCTTTATTTAGTTCCTCTTTGTGGAGACTGTTTACTCCAGGCCATAGATATGGTCATGTCATGTTTCCACTGTGTTTTTCATTCAGTGCTGCGCTGTATTTGTGGTTTTTCATTTGTGACAGTCTAGTAACTGGAGCCATTTGTACCTGAGCAAATAATATCAAATCTGAATACTTTATAAATATTTACAGTATTTGGTGCGTCTCCCATTCACATCAAATGCAAAGTATAAAAAGCAAAAACAAACAGAAACAAACAGAACCCATGTTATGTTATAATAAATATTTACTGTACGTATTATCGACTAAAGCTTCTCATACTATATAGGGAGAGTTGGCGGCATTGTTGTTCCTGCCATGCTGTTCTATATTGAAATGCTCTAAATTAAGCAGTCTGAGAATAAAAATGTGTGCGTTAGGGAATGATTGATGTCTGTGACTTATTTAATTTTTTTTTTTTTTTTTTTGGCACCGGGAAGTCTTTTCTGCACATGTGGGTCGTGAATTAGGTAGAAGCCTGGGACTTTCTGGCACAGCTGCAGAATTCATTGGCATGAGGGTCCTGTGAAAGGTTTCTAAAGAACATGACCCTTCATGCCCCGAAATTTTTTTAAGGGCAGATTCTAATTGCAAACAATCATGTTCCCCAGCCTTGTTTGCTGCACTGAATATGGGGTCAACATTCATTTGAGCAGCAGCCTTGCCCCTGAAATAGTAAAAGAGGGCTCAAAAGGAAAAAAAAAAAACAAGGCTCAAAACACATTGGGGAGCTACAGAGTTTGAAAATGTGGAGCCTTAATATATATATTTTTTAATAATGGCTTTATTCACTGAACACACTGATACTCAAGCGGAAGAGCATTACAGCATCTCTGGACTCTTTAAAACAAAGGTTCATCAGATCCTGTTCAGGGAGCAAGCTCAGATTCGCACCTGCAAACTCAGTCCCACGAGGGATCTGCTAAGCTTTTATTTTTCAATCCCTTACCAGAGGGTTTTTTTCCTTTCCATTCATTCCTCTCTGCTCTGTAATGCAGTTTCTCGTCTTTTTGTTCTTCTTCTTCAGGAAAGTTTTCATCTTTGCTTCCTCTAACTATGTTTTCTTACGTGGCACCCATTCTCGTAGTATGTCACAGCAATTAATATATTTATGCTCACAACACCCCTGTAGGGAAATAATACGATCCCTATTTTCCAGGTGAGGAACTCAGACTAAGTGCATCCAAACAACTTCCTCAGAGAGAATTTCCCAGAAGCCCTCTTATTCCCATCATTTCAAATTTAGTCTCTGGCCTTGCACTATGATCCACAAAAGGGGCCCTTTATGCCTAGATGGGATCTTATTGAAATCAATATATGAGTAAAACCTAGGAAAAATCATCGGCACTGAGTCCGTGGATGCTCCAGGGCTGGAGCACCCATGAAAAAAAATTAGTGGGTGCTTAGCGCCCACCGGCAGCTTGTCCCACCCCTCTTCTCCCAGATCCTCCCTTCCGCCAATCAACTCCTTCCCCTCTCTCCCAGTACCTCCCATCCGTCATGATTATCTGTTCCGTGGTGAGCAGAAGGTGCTGGTGGGGGAAGGAGAGCAGGGATGGGGAGTGGAACTGGGTGAGAACAGGTGGGGAAGGGGTGGAGCAGGAGCAGGAAGAGACAGGGTTGGGGTAGGGGTTTGTGTGGGGGATTGAGCACCCCCGAGGCCTGGCGGAAGCAGGTACCTGTGGTAAAAATATCCAGATTCTGCCCAACCTATTTGCAAAATAGGGCTGGTCTACATTAGAAAGTTAGGTCAGCTTAGCTACATCGCTCAGGGATGTCAAAAATGTCACGCCCTGTGAATGATGCACATAAATCAACCTAAACACCAGTAGACACTTCAAGGCTGACAGAAGAATTCTTCCATCAACCTAGGTACTACCTCTCAGAGAGGCAGATTTACTATAAGGAAGGAAGAACATCTTTCGTTACTCTAGTAAGCATCTACACTACAGCACTATGGCTGCGGTGCCAGAACAGTGCCTCTAGAGTTTTTCTAGTGTAAAGGTACCCATATAAGGCAGCTCCCCATCATGACAGCCAATTTAATTTGACAGCGGCGATGTTAAATAGCTCTTTTCAATTGGAAATTCCAGCCAAATTGTTCCTAGTTGACACCAGAAAGGAATGCTTTACACTAATGCACCCTGCTAGGTTCCTATTGTATTAACAGATTTCCTCTGCAGGGAGGTAGGAAGAACTTGCACAGACCCCTCCTGCACTTGTAAACAAAGAGACAGAAGTGGCTGCATGCACACAGACATTTTGGTTTCTCGTTTCTGGGACTCTGCTCCAAAACAGGCAGCACAGCAGAAAAGCATTCCAAGTATTGCTATGCAGAGCAAGATTGGCCCAGGAAGTTTCAGGTACTGGAAGCATCCTGTTCTTTACCCAGTCTGAGGATTCAGTGACCATTTCAAGCTGTATCCTGTGAACCAGGGTTAGAAAATCACAGCCTCTTCTCTATTATGCTTACACCCTTTCTATACCATTTTGGCACTAGAAGGGGACCTTAAAGTGGGTGGAGTTTCCCCCCAGAAAATGGCCCATGCAAAGAATGCCCCACTATATCACCAGCCAGTGTAAAACTGGTGTAAAGGCTCTACATTGGCCATTCTTTCAACCCCCAGAGTACTGTGAATTTCAGCTATTTTCTACCCTTCAGGGCCCAGACAGTGCTACGGATAGCAGAGTTTGAGTCTGAGCAGCCCTGAGACTCCTATAACTTACACCGGGGATGGGTTGGTGTACAGCAGAATAAGGGAAGCAAAATGGTGGATTAAAGCTATCTTTGCCACCTCCTACACCCCATTCATGCCCCAAATGCAGAAATGGAGTCATTTGGACTCAGGCCTTCAGATTCTGCAAGAATTGGAAGCTTTCACCAACTTGGCACTGTGTTTCCCGCCTTTGGTGACTCATGAGAAAGCAGACCTTAGAAATCACATAATATGGATTATGCTCTTTCGTGTCCACCCTGTCCTGGTCCCTTTGACCAGCCATTCTGCCCTGCCTACATCAAAGTGAGAGAGTGACCACACTGCCAGCACTGCATTGCTCTCAGAACCAGTGCCCCTCATCCCATGTCCACGCTGCGAGCAGTTTGGTTGCACTCAGGGTAGTTCAGGCATGCCAGCAAGAATCATTAGTACAATACAATGCCGCTGTTAGCAATGAAACCGGGATTATTCTGCAATCCTCAAGACAACCTCATGCTCAGCACTCTGGCAGCTCACACCCTTCACCGTAAGCAAGGATCATCACTTGCACACACTGTATATATAGATAATACACAAAGAACAGAATCCTTTCTCCTTTTGTCTCCAGAATGCAAATGCATCTCTGACCTAAACCATAGCTGAGTCAGCTGGAAAATCATCCTGGGCATTGGTATGTAAATCAGCAGCACACATACCACTGGTGCTCTCGTCTGTGAAAAATTCACCCTTTTCATTACAAACAACACACAAGTGAGGCCACCTGAAGCTGTTGCAGAAGGCTAGTCTGGGCTCTTTGCGGTAGGGGGTGGATAGGGGGTAGGTCCTATGGAAAATCAGTGTTCCATTTTGGTTGTCAACATGAGTGTCATGGTTTATAGAAAAGTGGCTGAAAAACAAAGATCCTCATTAATAAGTTGGGTTTTGGTATTTTTTTAATCAAGTTTCTATTTTTGAAGCTTATAGAGATAACTCACACGTGCATAAATACTCAGAGGGGAGCATATGCATATCTATGCACTGTATAAGTGAATATATGCATAGTATATGGTGAGTACCCTATAACACCTTTCTTTCTTTAGGAGCAAGAGACCTACTTTAATGGTACCCGTAGAACCCATTTATTTTGAGATGGTTCTGAGGAAGAATACCTAACTAGACGGCTTGAAGTTATATTATAATGACGTGTTGCCCTCAGCCATTGGTATATTGGTTCCCAAGCACCTTCTTTCTCTTCTGTATCCTCACAGACCTTTTGGGCCACAGATGACCTGCAATGCAAATGTGAGGGAAGATGGATTGAGGACCAGTAACAGAACTCTTTCTCCAAAGTGGGCTAATTGTGGCATAGAAGAGATTCTGAAATCTTATGCCATGGCTTTGCAGATGACAGGTGGGCAATGTTTTCTTTAAATTTCCCTGGGGCTCTGACTCTGAGTTAGAAAAGCATCCCTGCTCAGGGATGTACTTGTGCCATCAAAATCAACAAGACTCCAAAACTGGGGTCTGCTATGCTATGATAGTGGGTACCACTACATATGTATTTTAATTTAAAAAACTCTAAATAAACATAGAATAAAAATATTAAATAACAGAAAATATACTTTTAAAATAGTGATGTGAGGAACTGGAAGATTTGGGGTTCCATGGAAACCTAAACCTTTGTGAAATTAAATGTTCATTCTTTGCTAAATGCCTTAGTACTTCAAATATCTTCCTCATATTCTCTAACCCCATTATTTTTGCAAAGGAAGTGATAAAAATGTGCTGCTCTTGCTAAATTGATTACTTCCTATCTTGTGACATGAAAACTGGCAGATCACATCAGCAAGCAAAACACTATTCACAGTAGCAGTGACTGACAGTAACCAAAAGGCTAGTTAGCAAAAACTGGATTACGTCCAGGGGTGAAAGTAACTTAACGGACTTACCAGTATGCAGGGCGGCCGGGGTCCTGGGCACGGTGGGTGCGGGGCGACTCTGTGCCCCCGAAGGGAAGGAGTCTCAGGCAGAAGGGGTGGGGCTGGGGCCAGACTCCCCCAGACAGCCCTTCAGCACTGCCCAGCCTGCGCCGCCCGGAGCTCCGGCAGCAATTTAAAGGGCCTGGGGCTCCAGCTGCTAGTGCAGTAGCCGTAGCGGCAGTGGCAGCCAGGAGCCCTGAACCCTTTAAATTGCTGCCACAGCCCCAAGGTAGTGGTGGTGGCTGGGAGCCCCAGGACTCCAGTGGTAATTTAAAGGACCAGGGGCTCCGGCAGCTGCCCCTTTTGCACACACCCCCCTCCCCAGCGGCCCTGCCAGTATGGTCGGCTGTGTACCGACAGTCTTACCAGTACGCTGTACCGAACCGTGCTGGCTTACTTTCACCTCTGATTAGGTCGCAGCTTTTACAGCTACGAATGGAATGACAGCCACTGACTTCAATACGTTATAGCTTAGGCCCTTATTTCACAAGGAGTCCCATTGCAGTAGGACAGAGGCAGGCTTAGGCCTGTTCTACCCTGGGAAAGTAGGTTGGTATAACCTTGCTGCTCACAAGTGTGAAAAATCCACACATCTGAGTGATGCGGTTAAACCAACCTAACCCTTGGTGTAGACAGCCCTAGGCTGATGGGAGAATTCTCCACTGAATCTAGCTACTGCCTCTCAGGGAGGTGGAGCTCCTGGGTGTAGGCAGCTGCATCACGGCAGCATTTCAAGTGTAGACAAGCCCTTAGAACTGAAGAGTTCCGACTCCCAATTCTAGGCCTATTTCAATGTCTCTCAGCTGCACTTTCCGATTACTGTTGGTGCTCTTGTGTAATATATCTAGGGCAGCATATTAGTTAATTCTGTTGCTTTAAAATGTGCAGGACACAGAAATCTGTTTCAATGAGTACAGTGTATTTATTTGAATTGTATAAAGGAGGAAGAGTGAAACACGCATTTGTTTTACACACAGGAGACATTGGTGGCGGTGACGGGGGATGGGTGGGTTGTGTGTTAATTCTTTTTTTCTCATTGTCAAATTCAGTGGCTAAATTTCTTAGGGATGTATATTCATCCCTTCCACTACAGGTCCCCAATATACTGTGGCAGTACAGAGAAGCTAGAAAAGCACCACAGTTGCATAGGCAGAATGCCAGGGAGGGTCCCATTGCCTTTGCTGCTATGGACACGGGGCAGCTCTGGGTTGAGGAGTAGCCCATAGTCAGCCCAAAGAGGGAAACAGTTTTCAGTGGTTCAGTGGTTCTGCAAATATCCACTGCTTTTTGCAGAGCCAGGTCCATTGCGTGGAATAACCCTGCATTATCAACTACACCACAAAGAATTTGGTCTCTAATCAATCCATCCGTCAGCTGTTTGAATTTACGTGGCTTAGCTTCATGAGTAGGTAGATGTGTGACTGCATGGACAATGGTCTCATGTGGTCTTTGGTTTATTGGAAAATGTGCCTATTCTCTGTGTCATTCCTTCACAGCTCAAAGTGGTCTTGACGTTTCTGAGTGGCTCCTTTTTGCAGTTTGAGGCCCCCATTATGCTCCCAGTGGGATGTACTGTAGATCTCAAAGTGCCCTTTTTCCTTTCTTTTTGTGGCTCTTCATGGACTTGCCTTCATTAGGCTAAAGGGCACAGAAAACCCAACTGGGGAGTCTGCTCAGTGGTAGCACAACATGGCT
Source organism: Gopherus flavomarginatus (assembly GCF_025201925.1). NCBI lineage: Eukaryota > Metazoa > Chordata > Testudines > Testudinidae > Gopherus > Gopherus flavomarginatus. Next base: position 128,903,591 of record NC_066622.1, on the reverse strand, counting down.
ACTGCTTTGCTCAATATGGCCCTGGCAACTTCATAAGTATGGGTTAGCTCCTTTCTGCAGTATGGCATCTCCAGTAGAGCAAAATAGCCCAGTGCTAGCAACTGCTTTTGACGCTATGCACTGCAGTATTATTCACACCAGTCAGACTCATATTCCCTAACCAGACCCTTTCCCATCCCCTTTCATTTGATTCTCCCTCTGGAAAGAATCATATAACTGAAAACATTTGCTCATATATTTTCATTGCAAGCCCAGAAAATAGAAAGGAAGAAAAATGAACAGCTACGCTACAGATGTCTCTTTCACTGCTTAACAGCACTTTTTCTCTCCCTCTTTGCAGTACTGTATTCTGCAAACCTTTTTCCCAGGAGACACCCAGCTGAGTTCCCCCTACAAGTGTTTAAATCCCCTGCTGTCAGCTCGAACCCTGCTGATTATGTGGGTCGGACTGAGCCGGCAAAAACTTGATGCTGTGTGCCTGTTTCCCTTTGGACCTTCCATTCCCTGCTTCCCAGTGTGTTTTGCACCTTTTGTTTTCACTTAGGGCTCAGTCTTTCTCACTGGGAATAGTCCCTTTTATTTCAGGGCAAGACATAACAGGAAGATTTCTTTGGGGTTAGTCTCATAAACGGAGTGTAGATGTAACCCTAAATGGAAAAAAGCTTGCAAAAAAACCACCCTTGGTGAGCAGTCTTTCTTTCTTTCTTTCTGCAAAGGCAGCTTCTGCCTGTTGAAGCTGTGCGTGTGAACCCCTACACACAGCTGTATCCCTGACATACTTTCACACAGCATCTGACAGAGTGTGAAAGGTTAACTTACAGTGGCATGTACAGATGTTCCTGCCATCCCCTGATTTGTTCTCATGCAATTAGTTCCATTAATGATAAAGGTTACGGACTTCAGCTATGGGGGAAGTGAAGTAATATGTGAGAGGTGAAACAAAGGCTAGCCCTGACCCCTGTGAGCTCAGCTTACACTGTTTGAGAACTCGGGGGCGGGGGGTGAGGGAAGGATATGTTTGCAAGGGTTGGGAATGTATCCTCTTTCTGCCAGGTGCCCCTCAAAGCTCCAGCCTGACGCAGGCCTGGAAATTCTCCACACTGCTCTTGAGGGTTTAACAATAGGAAAGAGGAAATACTTTGTGCGTCTCATTAACCTTGAAGCACACTCTGAGGGTACGTTCAAGGTCTGACAGTCATGACGATAGGAATGATCATCTGGCAGGCAGTACCTGGCAATCTGGACTGATAAATAATAAGATGAGCCATGGCCCTTGCTTCCCACCGAAAGAGCCCTTTTATCAGTACACCTGATGAAAACCACAGTGCTAATGCAATCAGCTGGATATTGAAAAGCAGCCCTCTGTCCCTAGTGCTAGCAGAGCCACACAGGAGAGTGTGTTGGGGGGCCTGCATTAAGGACTCCTTCCTGGTGCATTTCCTCACCCCTGTGGCTGCTAGGGTTGCAGCCCGGGGGATGGAGGAGAGAATACAAGGGGCTGCATGCCTGCTGCTTCCCCAGCTCCGAAAGCAAGTGAGCAAAGGTGAGGGGGGAGGGATAAGGAATGGGCAGAAACATGGATCTGCCCCTGTGACACTTCTCGGAGCACCTAGGCCTGTGACGCACCTGCCTCCAGTGCAGGAGAGTTTTGCCTGTTCTGGCCATCTGGATGTTAACTTCCTAACACAACCAGCCTGTCAGCCACTCAAGCATTCTCCTCTGGGCTGTTCTAGCTCTGCCTTTACCCTACAGGTTGACAATAGGTTCCCCACTAGCCCCTGATTCTTTTCAGGTGTGCCTCCTGTGGTATGCAGCCCCTGAGCACTGGATACCCACAGAAATCCCAGGTCCTCCTTTCCCAAAGGACAGGCGTAGCCCAGCTTACTGGTTTTACCTTAGCCCACTGCTCTTGTATCACCCACAGCGCTTGAGTTCAGTGATAGTAAAACAAATGAAAATTGATGTTAAGACAGAAGAGAGTGTCAAATAGAAACATGTATGTGTGATGGAAACAAATGGTTATGTACAAAACAAAATCATAAATTGTGAACTTTCTTAGCTAAGAGAGTAGAGTCTCATCCCCAGGCTCAGTCTTTTTGCAACATTTGCTGGCCTTAAGGAGCCAGGACCTGATCTTTCAAGAAGCACATCTGCTGTTTCAAAGTACTTCCTCAGTGAATGGATGCAGAGTGTCTTTCTCCATCCGGTGATACAATGAATTAGTCCCCTGTCTTTATTCCTAGGCAGGGCAGTCCCCTTATTCTCCTATCGTTCCTTTTCAATTCCAAGTGGTTTTGATGTTTATAGTTTGGTGGTTTTCCATGGACTTTTCTGAGTTGTTACAATGGTGGACAATTGAACAATACATGATATAATCATCTAGTCAGGGAGGAGTGACAACTCCCTCCCTCTTGTTTGAGCCATCCTTGAACCTATGATTCCCTGGTGACTAATTGTTATTCCAAAGACTGTAAGGGCATAATTTTAAATATGGTTACATTATTCCTTAAATATTACCCCATGCACATCTCACAAGACTGTGAGTCTGGATATGTCACAAGCTTTCCGTAGAGACCTCACATGCTATCCTCTATGGATAAATACCATGAAAGTGGTGTGTTAGGTGTAGTGAGTTTGTCAGGTCAGACACAGGAGTTGCTTGTCAAGAACTATGAACCCTTTGTCAGTTGACACCCATGGCCCCCTTTTATGCACTGGCCAGCAAAGATCTCCACATTATGAGTGGGCAAGTAAGCTGCACTCCATCAGAGTGATGCAATAACCTGACCCGCCCAGAACAACGAGGGGACGGGGAGGAATTGTGGCCTAGATCTTCAAAGGTATTTAGGATCCTAACTTCCATTGATTTCAGTAGAAGTTAAAGCCTAAATACTTGGAGGATCTGGACTGGTGAATCTGTGTCCCAGATGTCCTGGGATATCACAGCTTTCCACTTTCCCCATCACAGAGCCTAAAGCTAGCCCTTCTGGAGCACAGTTCTCGGTCCACAGGTAATTCAATCTGCAATGATCATTACAGGCACAAATGTTGTTACTTAGACATTGAGGTACTTGACTTTGCCCTCAAATCAGGAAGTTAGATGCATATACACACACACACACACACAAATGGAGGTTCGGCATGGCCTCCTTTTAAAAATTAGGCTCTATATGTCTAAGTGAGAATGTTTTTATGTAGTATATCACAACTATATATGATGTAGTTTATAAGCAGTTTTTATATGGTGCCCATCACCGTTGTATCTGCTCACTTTTAGAAGTAAAAAACACTAATGTCTGTTGTGATGATTTACAAGCAAGATAAATTGAAAGTTAATGGAGCTACAACACGTTACACCAGCCGAGAAATCCAGCTCATGAGGCTCGGTTTGCTTTCAGATATATCCAAGCAACCTAAAGGCAAAATCTGACCCCATACATAGTATCTCTCTCTCTCTCTCTCTCTCTCTAATTACATCCAATGTACTGAAATTATGTGCAACCTTAATTCAGCTGCCTTGTAATATGCATTCTGATACAGTCTTAAATGACATGATCGTGTACTGTTTTTTCCATGGAACCCCTGCCTGGTTCAGTGCACAGGATGGGACAGTACTCATTTAATAAGCAGCTATGCAATATTTTGTTTTAACCTCATCGATCAATGTGTGGCCCCAGGCTTCAGTTACTGCACACTATTTACATGCTGCTCTGAAGACGGAAATATTCTTTGCTATGGTGCTCATCACTGTGGTATCCGAGTGCTTCACAAATGTTAATCGTCCGTCTTCACAACAGTTGTGTGAGGCAAGGAGACATTGCTATTCCCATTTTACAGGTGGGGAACTGAGGCAGAGAGACATTAGTGTCAGAAATGTCCACTAATTTTGGGTGCTCAATTTGAGATGCCTCGGGCTTAATTTTTCAGCACTTTTTATAGCACATCATTTGCCCATAGTTCTGCTTTTGTTGACTTCAGTTGCAGCTGTGAGTGCTACATGCTTCTGTAACTCAAACCTCAGGTCTCTCAATTGCGGCACCCGGAACACAACCAATTAGTGACCATTTGTGAAAAATCTGGTTTAAGTGACTTACCCAGCATCACACAGGAACTCTGTGGCAGAGGCAGGGATTGAATCCAGTTCCCCAGGGCAGCATGAGATCAACCTTTCTCTTCATGAAATCCCCTGCCTCATTCACTACACCCCTTCCAGCTTCTGCAACAAATGAGGCAGGGGTCCTACAGAAACTGCTTCCTCCCCTACATATCGTGTTTCATTCCCTGATCATCATCCATCCTGTGCACTGAAGCAGGGATCCTGTGGGGAGGGGAAAAGTGATCACGTCACTAAAGACTGCATCATAATGCATATGAACAAAGGGGCTGCATTAAGGGTGTACAGGCAACCTTCATTCTGGCATTTCCTAACTTTTGAGTGGTTGTCTTCAGACTTCTGCCACTTGAGATAACAGAGTAGTAGGTTGTTCTTCGCTCTGTGGCATAGGCACTAGAAGGAAATGAGAAACAACATTTGCAACAGAGTTTCACAGCTAGTTGCTGATAGCAGAGGAATGGGGAAAATTAGGAATCTTGGGTTCCACTCCAGGTTCTGAAGGATTGTACCCTGGTCGTTACAGATCCCCTGAAACCTGCTCCCATCTGCAGATAATCCCTTCTATCTGTCTTTGTCACAACCCTAGACTCCATTGCCCCATCCCTTTGGCTCCTTGGCCCTGGCTTCTCTCATTCCTCGGCTATACATCCCAGTCTCCCACCTTCCAGCTTGGCTCAGTTTCATTCCCACCTGGCTAGTCATCTTGCTCTCCTGGCAGCTCCTCATCTCTGTTCCCTCAAGCCCACTGCCCCTTGACTGAATCTACCTCCTCACCCTCCCCTAGGCCCAGTTCCTTTGCATTTCAGTCAGGCTGTTTCCTCCTGCTACTTGCCTGGGCACCAGCACTGAGAGCACAAAAGAGAGAGGCTCCCTGCTCTCAATTCCTGTACCTGATGCTGCAACAGCCAGAAGCAGCAATTGCAAGGGAAGTCTCCGCATGCACTGTGTGGATGGAAGCTTAAGAAATCGAACTCTAGCAAGTCTCTGCTGAGAATGTGCGAACTGCAATTTTTTAAAAGCTTATAATTTGGCCACATTTTGGTGTTTTTTTTCCCCCAGAGGGATGAAGACAAAAGGCATATTCCTGATGCAAAGACCAACCCACTGTCAGATTTTAAGCCGTTATTCCAAAGCAGGGAAGCACTACAGCTTCTCAGCAAAACAGTTATAGAATTGTTTAACAGAGCAACCCCCCCATCCCCGTGTTTTCCTCTAACCTCTTTCTAAGAAAGGACTGAACCCTCTAGGCTGAAATTTTCCAGAAAGAATCAGCCTGAGGCAGATCCTCTGCGTGGAAAATTTCAGCCCAAACAGTTGAAGTCTGGCAACTATAAACAACTGAAAAGAGGATCTTATAACAGCAAGTGTCGGCACCCTTCACTATATGCGTTGCTATTTTCACAGCTTGCAACTCATGCTGCACTCTGAGTGTGCATCTCCATTTAGGTGTTCCGACTGATCAAATGTAGTTTCCTTGAGAAGTTCCCTCCTACATTATATGCTAGTAATGCACAGGGCATAGAAATAGCATTCTGCTTTGCTGGATTCAGAATGTCAGCGCTAACAATGAAACTCATGTTCATTCAAGGAGGCCATCACGTTCGCTGGGAGACCACACTCAGGCCATGTCTACATCTAAAATTTTGCAGCGCTGGTTGTTACAGCTGTATTAGTACAGCTGTATAGGGCCAGCGCTGCAGAGTGGCCACACTTACAGCAACCAGCGCTGCAAGTGGTGTTAGATGTGGCCACACTGCAGCGCTGTTGGGCGGCTTCAAGGGGGGTTCGGGGAACGCGAGAGCAAACCGGGAAAGGAGACCAGCTTCGCCGCGGTTTGCTCTCGCGTTCCCCGAACCACCCTGCAAACCGCAGGGAAGGAGACCTGCTTGTTCGGGGGTTCGGGGAACGAGAGAGCAAACCGCGGCGAAGCAGGTCTCCTTTCCCGGTTTGCTCTCGCGTTCCCGGAACCACCCTGCAAACCGCAGGGAAGGAGACCTGCTTGCTCGGGGTTCGGGGAACGCGAGAGCAAGCCCGGGAAGGAGACCAGCTTGATTACCAGAGGCTTCCTCAGGTATGCTGGGATGACCTCCGTGGAATAAGCAGGTAAGAAAAGCGCTGGTAAGTGTCTATACTCGATTACCAGCGCTGGATCACCAGCGCTGGATCCTCTACACCCGAGACAAAACGGGAGTACGGCCAGCGCTGCAAACAGGGAGTTGCAGCGCTGGTGGTGTCCTGCAGATGTGTACACCTCCTAAGTTGCAGCGCTGTAACTCCCTCACCAGCGCTGCAACTTTCTGATGTAGACAAGCCCTCAGGTTAGAATGTCAAACACATTTTATGGGTTACATTTTTCAAAACTCCACAGGAGAAGAGAGGGAGCATTATTTGCTAACTATTCCAGGCAGAGCATTTAGTGATTCTCAAGAGGATTCAGAACTGTTGATATGAAAAGCCATTAGTATTTTATTGTGCTATTTACTTTCCCTGTTTTGCCTGGAAACAGATGACATAGGAAGTGGAATTTATGTCAGACAAGATGATACGGTAGCCTTCCAGTATGAGACAATGTTACATATGTAAGGACAAATTCTTGCCCTGAATTACACCTACTTCAAAGTAAAGCCTGGCCCCTGGATCACAGAATTACTGCTGTGATTCTGAGTGTGCAAATACCTAGAACTTAGGGACTGATCCAAAAACCATTGAAGTCAAAGGACAAACGTACATTGAGGTCACTGGGCTTTGGATCAGGCCCCTTATAAAACATTTTATAACTTTCAAATTCCTTGACAAACTTTAACCAGTTAATCCTCACAAAATCCCTGCAAATTTGGTATTGTTATTGCATTCATATGATGGGGAAACAGAAACACAGAGAGGTGAATTGACTTGCCCAATGCCACAGGAGTTGTCCGGTTCACACCAGTGATATGAAGGGCCATGTTGGTTGCTGAGTCCAATTAACCGCAGGGATGACTGGAGCCCCATGCTGCTGCACTGTATTTGGAAAGTGCAATAATTAGGGCATCGATAGGTATCAGTTGCAGCACTAATGCCCAACGAGTTATTAGCAAGGCTGAAGAGGAGTGTGAGCCTCAGCTGGATTTTAGCATGTCTTCTTACCGTGCTGTTGAAAGGACAGGGAGCCATCAAACTTTATCCCCAGATAAGTAGGGTACGGTTCAAAAATGATTGGCTGATTGTTCAGAAGGATGTGCAGCTGTCGATGAGCTAACCAGATGGCGAGATGGAAACGAGATTATATTGGCTTTAGTGCATTTAGTTTGAGTCACTAGTTCAAAATTTACTTGGCCAAGGTGTCAAGGTCAGATGACAGGCAAGTCTCCAGCTCCACGAAGTTCCTTCTGAATATTGTTAGGCAGATGTCATCAGCGTACGCTAGCCGAGTTGCCAAGGTGGGTGGCAGGTCAGCTGTGTATATATGAAAGTGCATTGGAGGGAGTACAGATCTCTGGGGAAGTCCGTTGTTTATATCACATGGGTAACCTGAACCATCTCCACGCTTGACAGTCGCTGTTCTGTTGGAAATCAGCTGCATAATAAACTTTACAAGTTTTTTTCTGGGACTGTGGAATGTAATTTTAGGACTAGTCCATGGTGCCAAACTATTTAATATGCAGATGAAAGGTCAACAAAAACAGTGCTGGCCTTTTGTCCTGCCTCAAAGGCGTCCTCAATAAAAGATGTCAGTCTAATCATTTGATTCTCAGCACTATGACCCTGCCTGGTAATGAGGTAACTATGGGTCAATTCAAGGCAACAGTTATTTAAGTATTGATCTCTCAAGCAGCTTAAAAGTGATGCTGATTAGAGGGATTGGGCGATAATTCTTTGGGTCATCCACCACCCTTCCAGGCTTAAAAAGTGACACAATATGTGACCTTTGCCAGACCTCTGGAACTGTACAGCATTCCAGACAAGAATTCTAGAGTTTTAGCAGAAAGTTGCAAAAGTATGAGCTCATGTGATACAGGAACTCCCCATGGATATTGTCAAGCCAAAGAGCCTGGTAAGGTTTTAGGAAAGAAATAGCTGATTCCACTCCCTCGTGAATGGCTGAGATAAGCTGGAGTCGGGTGAGGGGGCTGACCAGATCTTTCTGAGAGCAGACAATATTTTCTGATCATGATCTTTGTGATTGCTGTTAGGCTGTTGGCCACAAAGTGGGTTGCCTGTTGGGTAACCGTGGGCAAGCCACTTCGTCATTGTCCCATGCCTCAGTTTCCCCATCTGTAAAATGGGGATAATGATGTTGACCTCCTTGTAAGGTGCTTTGAGATCTACTGATGAAAAACACTTATTATTTTATTTTATTTTATTTTATTTTATTAGCATATTGATGCTGGGATTTCCAAAACAGAGTCCAAAGGGAGTTTGATACCCAAATTTCAGTGGAACTTGGGCCTATAGTATTTTCCTTGTTGTCAAAACACTCATTTCTTGGAGGAGGAAAACTTTCAGGCCATGAACAAGGAATAACCCACCATATTAATCATTAATAGCTTCTGATTCAAATGACTTACTTCCTCTGATGCTATCAATAAAGTAATCGCCAAATGAAAATTTGGAGAGAAACCCTCCTATTCTAAAAGACCGAACAGAACCACAGCTTGTGAATAAAATACATAATTACATTAAAGAAAATTTGTGATTAATTAACATAAAAATGAACCCATTAATACCCATATGGGGAAAATGTTAGTCTCTGGGAAAGATGACTCTAATGGTATTTTCAGTCCAGACATACCCAGGTAGTACAATACCAGAAATTCCATGAGGAACTTCTACTAAGATTTGCTGCTGAGGGTTGATAGGCATAGGTGGTTTGGATGAGCTCTGTATAAGCATTCGAGCGTCAGGGGGTTTATCTAAACAGAGCCCACCCAACAAACCTTGTCATGTTTGTGCTTCACTTGTTTAAACCAGCCCACCCACTGACACAAACTTTCTTGTACTCTGAATCTCCTTCTTGAAAGAGGAACAAAAGGCACTTCCATATAGGTAAAATGGGAATTGTTCCATCTTCAGCATTTCATAAAGGCTGTAAGAATGACTCAAATGTCCCATTAGGTGGCTTTCCATCTTTTGCTTCTGTGTATTTATAATTTCACTGATAAATTCCTAACAATTCTGCTTAATCTATTATTAATTATTTTTGTAATACAATAGATGTGCACAGGACTGAACAACGGGGGAAAATACCACATCTGCTACACAAACTCTCTGTCTGGCTTAGGGTTTTCTAAGGTGCCCATCACAATAGTATGCAAGCTCTACATGGTGTCCCTTTCCCAGAGACCTTGCAATCTGGAGGCATATATGACTACAATCTGGAACACAATCAATGGAACAGGAGTTTGGTTTTATAACTGGAATGCTTCAAAGAAGAAAGATGTTTGGGAATTTTTCCCCATAATTTTTTTTCATTGTTGGAAAATGCGGAATCATTGAAACCAAAACTTCTCATGGAAACTTTTGTCAGGACAGTTCTTCAGGTCCAGTATGGACTGGGAAAGAGGGAGACCCATAGCTGGTTGGGGAGTCACCTTGCTAGGTACTCCCAGGGGAAGTGGGAGACCCAATGGTCAAGTCCCTGCTGTAGGATCAGGCAGAGCAGGGACTTGAGTTTGGCTATCCCATATGTGCCCCATTCATCAGCTATTGTGGGGTCTCTCTGTTTTATTTTCCAAAAAGTTTCAAAAGGTCTTGAGGACAGAGTTTACTCTCATTCCCTGTTAGACAAAGAATTAAGAGCCAATTACTGCACCTGTTGTTGATGGGTTGCCTCCTGGCCAGAGGAGGCAGAGCTAGGTAAGGATCATTAGGCACCCAACCCTTATAAGGGAGCTGAGGGGACTCAGTAGGGAGGAGGAAGGACTCTCCTGCAGAAAGAAACCCACAAAGAACAGGTCAGACTCTGGGGGTCAGGAGATATGGCTTAGCCAGGTAGGAGGATCCACAGGGAGCAAGTTAGGATTCTGTGGGGGAGGCCCTGAGGTAGGGTCAGGGAAAGGTCAGTGGAACCCAAGAGGGGTGGAAGAATGGTTAGTTCAGCAGAGAAAGGGGGAGCTGAGAGGACCCAGGGAGAGGCCTGAGAACCAAAGGGAGGCCATGTTAACCACAGGCTGTGGGGAAGCAGCACGAGGGCTGGAAGCAGCCCAGGGAAACAGCAGTATGACTAAAGAAGCAGAACAAGCTGCTCAATATAGGTCTCTAGGCCAGAACCCAGAGTAGTCCAGGTTCCCCTACCAGCCCTTGAGGAAGGGGCATGCACTCCCAATGGAAGGAATATTAAGCCCAGAATGGGGCTGCAGTCTGGCCAAGGAATAGCCCAGGAAGGGGGCTGAAGGCTCACATATTCAGGGGTATTTTGTGAATTTTCAGTTAGATCTTATTGTTACCTCAGAAGGGGAATGAACTTCATGTGACTTGACGGAAGCCATGGAAGGCCTGGTGAGAGGCAGATGGCCTGCGGGAGGTGCTGGAGACAAGGACCCTTTGTAGCATTGCACCCTGACACAAGGGGGCACTACAGGTGGTGAGTACCTTAGTGTCCTTTTTTTTTTTTTCCATTCCAACCTGGAACAAAAAACTAACTGAAACCTCAAAATGTTTGCATGTTCCCACCAGTCCTGCCAGTGAGGGCTTTTTTAATTTTATGAAGAAGGGATGGTGTTGGTGGAAAATTAACTAAGGGGATGCTTCAAATGTAAGGAAGAGAGCACCGAGTTAGGGATACTAAAGCAATGAAAGAGAGCAGTCTAGAGTCCAGGTTATATATTCAATGTAGATTGAAACTTTTTAATCTTCTTGTTCCACAGCTAATATGACATTGACCAAGTGACTTTTTTTTGCAGCGTGACTCCATCTGTTGTTATCAAAATCATCTATATGCCTAATTTAACTGGTTCATTTAGTTAGCAGATTAAGCCAATTTCCCCGAGACATCTTGACTTACAATGGTATATATGTCAGATTTCTACCTAGAACCAAACTAACAAGTCATTGATACAGAGTGATCTGCATCCCCTGATAAGGTAGGTGCAGGCAAATAATATATGTTTTAATATGACCCAATGTAAATGTATACATCTCAGAACAAAGAATATAGGTCATATTTACAGGGTGGGGGGCTATCTGGGAAGCAATGACTCCAAAAAAGGTTTGGGGGCTATGATGGATAATCAGCTGAACATGAGCTCCTAGTGTGATGCTGTGGCCAAAAGGGCCAATGCAATCTTTGGATTCCTAAACAGGCGAATCTCAAGTAGGAGTAAAGAGCTTATTTTACATCTATATTTGGCATTGGTGCAACTGCTGCTGGAATACCATGTCCAGTTCTGGGGTCAACAATTTAAGAAAGATGTTGATAAATTGGAGTGGGTTCAGAAAAAAGTCATGAGAATGATTAAAGGATTGGAAAACATGCCATATAGTGATAGACACAAGGAGCTAAATCTATTTAGTTTAAAGAAAAACAAAGAGAAAGTTAAGGGTTGACTTGATTACAGTCTGTAAGTTTGTGCATGGGGAACAAACATTTGATAATGGACTCTTCAGTCTAGCAGAGAAAAGTATAACAATATCCAATTATTGGATGTTGAAGCTAGATAAATTCAGACTGCGAACAAGGTGTACATTTTTAACCACAAGGGTAATAAATAATTGCAGCAATTTACCAAGGTCGTGATGGATTCTCCATCGCAGGCAATTTTGAAAACAAAATGTTGGATGTCTTTTCTAAAAGAGATGCTCTAGTTCAAACAGGAATTATTTGGGGGAGTTCTGTGACTTGTGTTAAACAAGGGGTCGGACTAGATAATCACAATGTTCCCTTCTGGCCCTGGAATCTAGGAAACAATGGGCCAAATCCTGAAGTCCCTCTACAGTTTTTGCTCAGTCCATTGTCTACCATGGGAGTGGTGCCAGAGTATGAAATTTCAGGATTTGGCCCATAACCGAACATTTTGCGTCTGTAGATTTTGCCTGAGGGCTGGTCTATGTGGTGAACTACCGCATGGCAAGCCGGGTGTGAATCTGTAGTGGAGCAGTTTGCCGTGTAGTAACTCACCATGTGGCTACCTCCCAGCGCTTGCCACCACCAAACAGCTCCGGGAGGGAAGGGGGAGGAGCAGGAACATGGTGCTCTCAGGGGAGGAAGAGGGGAAGAGGCAGGGCTGAGGTGGGGATTTGGGGAAGGAGTCAGACTAGGGGCAGGGAGGGGACGGGAGTTGGGGCAGAGACTTTGGGGAAGAGGTTGGAATGGGGGCAGGGCAGGGGAGGGAGGGGGCAAGGCAGGGGTGGAATCGGGGTGGGCTGGAGGCAGAGGGGGGTCTAGCACCCACCAGTGCCAACAGACGTCGGCATCTATGCTGATCTCTAGCTGTGCCCACTCAGGACGTTACCATGTAGCAAGCTGGTTGCACTGTAGAGTCACATCCTGGCTTGCTGCACTGGAATTCGCTGTGAGAGAAGCACTAATACCTAGCACAGGAGTGGGCAAACTTTTTGGCCTGAGGGCCACGTTGGGTTTCGGAAATTGTATGGAGGGCCGGTTAGGGGTGACTGTGCCTCCCCAAACAGCCAGCCATGGCGCAGCCCCACCCCCCATCCCCACCCACTTCTCGCCCCCTGACAGTCCCTCCCAGGGACTCCTGTCCCATCCAACTCCCGCTGCTCCCTGTCCCCCGACCACCCCTGGAACCCCCACCCCTGACTGCCTCCCACCACCCATCCAACCCCTCCTCTCATTCCTGACTCCTCCCCCTCCCCAGGACCCCTTCCCCATCCAACCACCTCTTCTCCCTGACCGCCCCCCGAACCCCTGCCCCTGACTGCCCCCCGCTGCCCCATCCAACCCCCCCTCCTTCCTGACTGCCCCCCAGGATCCGTGCCCCCATTCAAAACCCCCTGTTTCCTGCCTTCTGACCACTCCGACCTCTATCCACACCCCCACCCACTGGCCACCCCCCTGAACTCTCCTGCCCTCTATTTGCCCTGCTCCCTGCCCCCTTACCACGCTGCCTAGAGCACCAGTGACTGGCAGCGCTACAGCCGCGCCGTCCGGCTGGAGCCAGCCGTGCCCCTGAGCAGCACAGAGCACTGGGTCAGGCCAGGCCCTTCAGCTGCGCTGCCCAGCTGCCCAGAGTATTTGTGCCGGCGGCACGGCACGCTGAGGCTGCGGGGGAGAGGGAACAGCAGGGGAGGGTCCAGTGTGAACCTCCTGGGCCAGGAGCTCAGGGCCAGGCACAGGGCCGTCCAGAGGATTCAGGAAGCCTGGGGTCTTTGGGGGCAGGGGGGCCCCCGCTTCGGTGGTAATTCGGTGACGGGGGGTCCTTCTGCTCCGGGACCCGCTGCCGAAGTGCCCCGAAGACCCTCGGCGGGGGCCACCCACTGCCGAATTACCGCTGAAGCAGGACCCACCGCCGAAGTGCCAGGTCTTCCGGCAGTAATTCGGTGTGGGGGGGTCATTCCACCCTGGGGCAGAAAGACCCCTCGCCGCTGACGACCTGGAGCGGAAGAAGCTCCGGGGGCCTGGACCCCGTGAGAGTTTTCTGGGGCCCCCAGAGTGAGTGAAGGACCCTGCTCCAGGGGCCTCAAAAAACTCTTGCGGGGGCCCCTGTGGGGCCCAGGGCCTGGGGCAAATTGCCCCACTTGCCCCCCCCCGGGTGGTCCTGGCCGGGCAGGAGGCTCCCACGGGCCAGATGTTGCCTGTGGGCTGTAGTTTGCCCACCTCTGACCTAGCATCACCTTAATCCTTAGGCTTTCTCTCCTCAACCAAAGTGCTTAGATGAGCATTCCCCCACCCCCACCCAGAATCAAAAGGTTTTGGAGTACCACTCCTTTTTCTTCCTTTCTTTCTTTCAGTTTAAGAGTATAATCCTATAGGTATTTAATCTGTACATCTTTAATAGACTAATGGTGATTTGAAATAACACCCCCCAACCCCCGAGTGCTGAATACATCCCTAGACTATGGAGCAGGAGATATTTCATTTCAGCAATTCTTAAACAGAGAAACACCCAGTTGATTTAGTAGCAGAAGTGTGAAATCATTTACGCAGAGAACAGCCAACTGAGGCCAGAATACCACTGTTTCTGGAGTGTCCATGCCTGAAAACAAGCCCAGCTTGCCATTTGTAATCATTTCCCACCCTCTCAATAGGCAAATGACGCATTTGTCAAATTCTTATGCTGATGCGTTCAGATTTAGTTCATTAGCTCTCATTGTGTCAGGGGAATGGATCACTTCGAACGAACACCAAACAGCCTCCTTATTTTGTATTAATTGTATGTCAGCAGTCCTATGAAAAGGGAGCTTTTCCTCTCATCTCAACTTTAGTTTTGAAAGATATTATCAGTTCTGGGGACCAGAAGCAGAAACATATGCATTTATACTAGACTCCAGTGGGTTTTCTTGTTTTTCAAGTTCACCATGCCAGTTTTAGACACCTCTCGTTGGCTCACTGAGCTCCATACTAGGAAACTCTGAGATACTGTATTTTAGGAGTGCGTTTTCCCAGGACCTCAGGCTTTAGTCATAATCAATGCAAACAACTTCTTGAGGCCCCCACTTTTTCTTACCACTCTTCCTCTCCCCACAATGATCCTTTGTTGACTTGTCCACACTGGAACTTCACCCACTGGTTTAGCTGCAAAACCTGAATGTAGACAGGCTTTACACTAGCACAGTGTGATTTGTAACAGTGCACTGACCAGCTTTGAAACTGGAGTAAGTTGCACCAATGCTAATTTTACTGTACCACTGAAAGCCGGGCATTGAATAACTGTGCCAATGCAGCGACACCAGTGCCTGAAATCCCAGGTCAGGTAAGGCCTCATTACGGGATAAGACTGCTCCCCCCTCCAGCTGTGGGAGTGAGTGGGGAGAAAACTGGACGTTTTCCTGAAGTTTTCTGTTGCCCGGAAAAAAGGAAGTTGGGAGTCAGATTTTCCCCTTTTGCCCATCAAACACTGACTGATTCCTTACTCTTTCTGGGTTGTATTCATCTCATTTTGGCTTCAGTGGGAAGGACCCTTATCAGTGTTAGTTCAGAGCTCCCCTAATTAGGTTGAGGCATCTCAGGCCTTGGCTACACTTGCGAGTTACAGCACAATAAAGCAGCCTCGGGCACCCTAGCTCACTCCCCATCCACACTGGCAAGGCATGTAGAGCGCTCTGACTCCACAGCTACAGTGCTGCTGGTGCTCCACCTCAGCGAATGGAATAACATTTGCTGTGCCCCCTATGGAGCGCAACAGCGCCAGTGTGGATGAGGTGTTGTATTACTGTGCTGTGATCAGCCTCGGCAATGTCCCATAGTCCACTTAAGTCAAGTGGCCACTCTTGTCATTGTTGTGAAATTGGCTGCAGGAATGTGGAAATGCCCTTTCAAAGCTCCGTTTAGGAGACACCAGCTGCTTATCAGCTCCGAGGAAAAAGCAAACATTTACTGTTTGCGTTGAGTGAGTGAGAGAGAGGTGGAGAGGGATCTGAACTTACAAGACAGCATGCTGACACACTCTCAGCACCCACTCTCTCTCCTCCCCCATACACACAACACACTCCCTGTCACACTCCACCCCACCCCACCTCCATTTGAAAAGCATGTTGCAGTCACTTGCATGCTAGGATAGCTGCCCATAAGGCACCACTTCCAATCCCACTGCAAGAGCTGCAAATATAGCCACACCAGTGCGCAAGCAGCTGTCAGTGTGGACAGACTGTAGCACTTTCAGGGCCACCGGGGGGGGGGGGGCAAGTGGGGTAATTTGCCCCGGGCCCTGCAGGGGTCCTCACGAGAATATAGTATTCTACAGTATTACATTTTTTACTTATGGAAGGGGCCCCCAAAATTGCTTTGCCCAGGCCCCCTGAATCCTCTGGGCAGCCCTGAGTGCTTTCCCTACTATGCTCTATGAAGGCTCTGCGAAGGCTGGTTTGACTCTCTACATCTGCAAATGTAGCCAGGCCCTCAGTTTCTATGTTGCATGAGGGCTGGCCTTCTCATTGCAGGTGATGTGTGTGTTTGTTCCCATTGTCATGTAGAAGAAGTCTCGGGGGGGGGGGGCAGGTTATCCTCTCAGCTAGGTTGGGATTATTGACAAACAATTTGTAGGGCTGGGTAGTTCCCCTCACTCAGCCTAAGGAAAAAAAATCACTCGTGATAGCTTGAGGTCTCTGAAGCTAACTGGTTTAACAAGGTCTATTAAAACAATCACTTGGCATGTCAACTACCATATTTCTAGTGCGCGCACCGCTACAGGCAATATTGGCTTTTGTGACAGGTTGTTGTAACAAAGTGCTGTCGCAGGATAGGTCATCTCTTCAGCACCCTCAGGAGGGAGGACATGTATTTGTTAGAGATCTATCCAATGGTCTTAGATCACACTACATAAATCCCCTGGCCAGTATAGGCAGTCAGGGTGACCGAAGCTCCCTACAAGTGTGGGGGGGCCACTGGTATCCGAACTGACCCCACTCTTTTCCTCACCCTCATTGCTCACCCTTACGGCTGGTAAAAAATAATGCCCCCTGGCCTCTCTGTACCAGCACCCCTGAAGGCAGTATCCAGTGGCCTCCATATATAAATGCTAACATCCATAGGAAGACAAAAATGCAATTTAAATAGCAAAGTTTAGTGAAGGCAAGACTTCGATGTGTATTCTCTTAGGATGGGAGTGACTAGCTTAGCTGCTCACCAGGGATTTGGATGTTGATATGTGGCCTCTTAGCACCCAGTCCTGTAAATTGATGAGCACCTTACATGTCTATGGCACCCTGTGAGGACTGAGGATGCTCAGAAGCTTTGAAGAGGGGTCACCAGATTGGTCCCTCATGTAGATGATGCTGTCTGCTTAAAAATCATGTTGACCCTAGTCCAGCAAAGCATTTAGGCTTGTGCTTAATTTTAAGCATCTGAGTAGTTCCAGTTCCCTTCCAGAAAATCACTCAACCAGGTGTTTAACCTAAGGAGTGAGGACATATATTTCCTTCCCTGTGTCACACAATGAACAGAGATCTCCATTGAGTTGTCCATAGTGATGCCCAGGTCTTTTTCGAAAGCAGTCACAGTTAATCTGGAACCCAGCAATGTATATGAATAGTCCAGATGGTTCCTTCCAATGTGCATGACCTTGAATTGGTCAATAAGGAATGTGCTGTATGGCACTCAGGTGACTGATCTTTTCTATCTCTAGCATGATGCTGCTGGAGTAATGGAGACTATAACTGACTGAGGATTTAATTGTATAAAGGAGTGAAATGACTGCAGCAGTGAGGGCTATAAACATTTCTATGGCTTGATTCAATCTGACAATTCCTAGATGTCATCCTGCAGTCCTTAAGCAAAACTCCCATTGACCTTGGCGTTGAGACTGACTTCAGTGGGAGTTTTGCCTGAGTGAGGACTTCAAGACTGACCTTCGAAAGTAAAAGAAATCTACTGTTTTATAGCTTGTTTTTAGGATTACATTCCAGTCTTGTAAATGACGATGCAAGATATACCTATCATAGGATCCAATCTTGTGTACATTTCTTACAAGGTATAGTGTTTACTTTCAGGATCAGACCCTGAGAGAGGGATAGTTCTGGCAAATTTATGATTGATCTTTTGTTAGTGGAAACTTTTGGGCAAAGTAGAAACAAATAGCTCTTATTCGAGACAGGTGGAACTCCAGCAGAAAAGCTGGTGCAATACTGATTCAGCCTATCAGTCTGGAGGAATCTTGACAGAGTGAAATTCATGCTGTTTTAATTTTCTCTTCAGAAATACACAAGCAGTAGCAAGAATAAAGCAATTATTCTACCTAGATAGTTAGCCAAAAGTTAGGTATGATACATGTGAACCCTTCGAAGTTCTTATTTCCTTTGGAGAAGGGCTGAAAAGTATAAATGCTTATCAGAAGTGTAACGGAGCTATCTGTTCCTCTTGAGGCTGCATTATTTGGCTAGAAATGTTGCAAGAACAGGATTTCTTGTGAGATTTCCTCTGCTTCCTGCCTCAGGATGGGCCAGGAAGACAGTGAGAACTGCCTTGCTTATGATATATCATCCCTTCTGGTTTCAGCAGGGATGGTGAAAGGATTCTGGCTTGTCTGATAAACAGCCAATATTTTTGCATGGTCTAGGGGACCACTTTATGGTATGATGTGTCAAACCAGCAGAGAAAGAAACTAATGTTGGCATGGAAGACATTTCTAGCCCTGGGGGACCTTAAAATTGCATCATTCTGATGACTATCTTGCCTCAACTCACTTTCAACAATCTAAATGCTTGTAATCCCCATTTTCAGATTGTGGAAATCATTAATCTCGTAGGAGGAAGTCCATTTTAACTTCATTGGGCCATTATAGCTCTTTGAGATCTTGTTTATAGGAAAAGTATATGACAGTAGCAGCATCAGGTTTAAATACTAGGAAATGGAATCACGGCTGAGGGGGAAACATCGGCTTTTCTTTAAGCTTTATGAAACTGTTGGAAGTTATTGCATAACTCATATTCAGTAACTAGAAATATGTGTCCCAGAAGATGACAAATTAGATGACACGTACACTTTCAGGTTAATGCTACTTAGATTGTAAACTCTTTGGGGCCTGCCTTTTTGCTATGTACTGTGCCTATCACATTGGAGTCCTCATCCCTGAATGGAGATCAGAGGTGCTGCTACTATATGCAAAATAACAATGTAATTTTCATTGTCGAAGCAGAGAAGCACGTTGAAAACCAGATAGAAATGTTTTCAGGACCAATATATTTTTTTCTAAGCAAATAGTCCAACTGGACCAACAATCTGTATATATTCTCTGAAGCAAGCACCATCTTTTTGTTAGATGCATATACAGTGCCTAGCATAATAGAGCCCCAATTCTTGACTGGAGTAACCAGGCGTTATTGTAATAGAAATAATTAATAATGTTCAGTAATATAGTCCCAGGAACTTCACCCGCTTTGCCCCTATCTCCTGCCCTGACCTCCCACACCCAGCAGTCTCAACCCCTGCCACTATCACACACTTATATCCAGCATACCCAGCAGTACCCAAGACCAGCATTTAAAGTGAGCCTTACAGATGGTGGAAATTTGTTCAAATTTTGAAATTTCAACAAGGTTTCAGCAATAAAAAAAAACATGGAAAAATGTGGATGACATTTCTCTCTTCTTCCACCAACAGCAGAATTGACTGGAATCTTTTGGAACTATTGGGAATAAAAAAAAAAAAAGCTGACAGTTTGCCCCATCTCCAAGCAGCTCCAGTGAAATATATTTGCACAGGGTGGAAATGGACACTTATTTTCCTGAACTAGGGGTGGAAGGGAAGAGGTTGGTAGTTATCGACGGACATGAGGAAGGACACCTTTAATGTGAAGCATAGCCTCCTAGCCAGACTTCCTCTGGGTTCAGGCACAAAAGCAGCGGGGAAGGAGAATCATTTAAAAAAGAAACATTAGCCAGAGATTTTAGAACCTTCAGATAGATTTGATTCAACTGAGGCATCTGGCTGAGCAGGTTGGTTGTTCTTATTCTTTTAAAACCCAATCACCATATTTTTACTGCTGTCCAACACACAGCCCCTCATGCAGTGAACACTCAAAGCTCCTTATGCGTGCTGGGGCTTGTATGAATTTATCATCTCTATCAATCCTTAAATCTACTCCTCCATTGGAATTTCCTCCTCCTTTGACATCTGTTTCTTGGTTCTGTCTATTACAAGTTAGGGTGACTAACTCGGTTAGTCACAGACCCTTCAGGAATCTATCCTGGAAGGCGCATTGTAATTGACAATATTTAACATGACACAGCAACTATTTTGGTTTCTCTTTGCTTTAATTTTGTATATGCAAATTGGCTCACCAACTCAAGTCTCCTTCACAAATGAGGTCTAGGAAAGACAGCATCACCTGGTGATTAGAAGAGCAGGCTGGACTTCAGCAGGCTTGGGTGCAATTCCCCAGTTCAGCCACTGCCTCACTCTGTGAGCTTGGGCATCTATAAAATAGGTATGATAAAATGGATAGTATTCACTGCTGGTACATAGAGGCCAGAAGGGACCACTCTGATGATCTAGTCTGATTTACTGTAGAACATAGGTCACAGCACCTCACCCAGTCATGAGAAGTGGACAATTATAGGACATGGAGGGGCAGATAGATCATTGTACTCACTGGTGAACGGTGCTGATGACAGGGAAGCTGATTTCAGTTCTGTCAGCATTTTCAAATGTTTGGAAATTGTTTTTTTGGTCATGAATCAGGATGAAAAGCCAAAAACTTGAAAACTTTTGCAGGTCTGAAATCCCCTGATATTTATTTTTGGAAATGCTAAAACAGAGTGTTTCTGAAATGAAATATGCTCCCTGTGATTCCCAGCTGCCTAACTGGTGGGCTGCAGCAGAACCTGGGACCTTGGAAGCTCTGAAATTAATACGATTCTTGTCAGTTTCACAGCTAAGGAGTATGCCTGTTTCAAACCCCAGCTTCCAACCTCTCTAGTTCTGCTGCAGCCTGCCAGTTGGACAGGCAGGCAGCCAGAGTTCCCAAGGAGACGGAAAGCCCAGGAAGGCTTAGATTCTTGGTAGCCTGCTGGGCTGAGCTATGGGGAACTGGGAGTCTAGAAGCTCTGGAAGTGCAGGCTCCAAGGCTTCCAACCTGATGGACTGAGAACCTAGGAGATTGAGAGTGAAGTCTACTATGCCTTACAGACTCCCAGGCCAGCTAGATTCCTGGGCTGGACTGGGAGTCTGGAAACTCTGGGGACCCTGCTTCTGAGGCAGCCCACGTGGCAGTATCCTGGAGCCAAGGACCCTGGAAGGCTTGAGGTCTCCATCTCCAGGGAATTCTATCTGCTGGGCTGCCGTGGAGCTTCAGAGCCTGGAAGGTGAGCTGGTGGGCAATCAGGCAGGAAATCTGCTCAAATCAATATGGCCTCAGTGAAACATTTCAACAAATCGGCAAACTCTGATGGAAGAATTGTTTTTGTCAAAATTTTTTTGACCAACTCTACTGAATAGTCTAAGCTGCTATCATAAACTAGCCATCTCCCCATAAACCATGGGTTCAAATCCTCCCCTTGCATATCTATACATGAAGCATATGTATTATTAATCCTAGTCTGTACATTCCATTATGCAATTTCTATTGTGTGCATATAGGTGCATTTTTCAATACATCAAAATAATAGGTGCAGCATCAGCTGGCTGGATGCCCCGGTATCACAATTATATGCATGGTGCAAAACTCTAAATAGTTGTAACTGTGTAATGATTACAAAAGCCTGTATACAAAAAAAAAAAAAGCTAGTCATATAAAAAAATGATCAGGCACACATAGTCATATCCTGAGTTTTTGTTAGCGTAGGGCGGTGATATTATTCTGAAATTTCAGTTCCACCAACAAAACCCCATTTCATCTTTAGTGGTAACTATCCTGCTCCACAGGATTCATTAAATGTGAATTGTTTTGTCCAGTAAACATCTTGTTGGTAGCTCCTATAAACCCTATTGCTTTGTACCACTTGCAAGCAGAGTAACAAAAGTGAACATTCCATCATTTGCAAGTGTTTCTCCTCCCACTAGATTTCATATGTTAAGCTAATGTCAGCTTCCTTTGTTTAATTTATTTTTACAGCCTGCATTGAAAGAGGTTACAGCAATAGTAATGTTTTTTAAAAAATAAGGAATAAATGAATTATTATATTCTTCTTGTGATGGAATAATGGAGAAAGGTCCTCATGTTAGGCTGGTGGAATGCATGTCACTGTTTTGATACTTAAGAATTAGAAGTGATTCACTGCACAGAACAAAATAGCAGCTGTGTTCGGATCCCAGCCTTTCTCTGTTGGGAAAGAATGGCTGTTAGTCATAAAAACTAGCATGCTCATTTTCTCCATCCTGGGATAATGGAACACTGTGAGCCTGATCCAAAGCCCATTGACATCTTTTTCATTAACCTCACTGGATCAAGATGAAGAGGGTTTGTTTGTTTTTAAACAGAAAGGCAGAAACATTTCCACTCTCCCCTCCCCCATGTAATTTAAGGACGGAGGAATTATTTTATTTGCTACAAACAAAGACCATCAGTAAACAAAATGTACAGATCCTGATTGGGGAATATTTAACAAGATTGAGAAGACAGTTTATGCTACAAATCCCCAGGTCTGTAAACTAACCCACAAAAGGAGATCTCTGCACCCATATGGAATACCATTCACCTCTAATAGGTATGTCATTAGCTATCTGTAAAATGGTATCTGGTTATTTGCTTATCTTACCCCTCCAGGTTGTGTGAAGCTTAGCTAATAATGACAAAGTCTTTAAGATTCTCTACTTAAAATCATAGAATCGTAGGACTGGAAGGGCCTCGAGAGGTCATCTAGTCTAGTCCCCTGGACCCATGGCTAAGGACTAAGTATTATGTAGACCATCCATGACAGGAGTTTGTCTAATCTGCTCTTAAAGATCTCCAATGATGGAGATTCCACATCTTCCGTAGGCAATTTACTCCACCCTTACAGTTAGGAAGTCCAACCTAAATTGCCCTTGCTGCAGTTTA
This sequence comes from Gopherus flavomarginatus, assembly GCF_025201925.1. NCBI lineage: Eukaryota > Metazoa > Chordata > Testudines > Testudinidae > Gopherus > Gopherus flavomarginatus. The sequence goes on along the minus strand of NC_066622.1, from coordinate 128,880,905 downwards.
ACCGCCTTACTTCTTGTCCAATTCTCAGAGGTTAAGGAGAACAATTTTTCTCCCTTCTCCCTGTAACAACCTTTTATGTGCCTGAAAACTGTTATCATGTCCTCTCTCAGTTTTCTCTTCTCCAGACTAAATAAACCCATTTTTTTTCAATCTTCCCTCCTAGGACATGTTTTCTAGACATTTAATCATTTTCGTTGCTCTTCTCTGGGCTCCCTCCAATTTGTCCACATCCTTCCTGAAATGTGGCGCCCAAAACTGGACACAATATTTCAGTTGGGGCCTTATCAGCATAGAATAGAGCGGGAAGAGTTACTTCGTGTGTCTTGCTTACAACATTCCTGCTAATGCATCCAAGAATGATGTTCACTTTTTTTGCAACAGTGTCATACTTAACTCATATTTAGCTTGTGATCCATTATGATCCCCAGATATTTTTCCACAGTACTCCCTCCTAGGCATCATTTCCCGTATTGTATGTGTGCAGCTGATCGTTCCTTCCTAAGCAGAGTATTTTGCATTTGTCCATATTGAATTTAATCTTATTTACTTCAGACTATTTCGCCAGTTTGTCCAGATCACTTTGAATTTTAATCCTATCCTCCAAAGCACTTGCAACCTTCCCAGCTTGGTATCGTCTGCAAACTTCATAAGTGTAGTCTATATGCCATTTAGGGTGACCAGACAGGAAATGTGAAAAATCAGGACAGGGGGTGGGGGGTAATAGGAGTCTATATAAGAAAAAGACCCAAAGATCAGGACTGTCCCTATAAAATAGGCACATCTGGTCACCCTAATGCCATTATCTAAATCATTGATGAAAATATAGAATAGAATCACAGCCAGATCTGATCCCTGCGGGACCCCACTTGATATGCCTGTCCAGCATGACTGTGAACCACTGATAACTACTCTCTGGAAACGGTTTTCCAACCTGTTATGCACCCACCTTACAATAGATCCATCTAGGCTGTATTTCCCTGGTTTGTTTATGAGGTCATGCGAGACAGTATCAAAAGCCTTACTAAAATTAAGATATACCACATTTCCTGTTTTTCCCATATCTACAAGGCATGTTACCCTGTCAAAGAAAGCTATTAGGTTGGTTTGGCACCATTTGTTCTTGACAAATCCATGCTGACTGTTACTGGTCATCTTATTATCTTCTAAGTGTTTGCAAATTGATTGCTTAATTATTTGTTCCATTATCTTTCGGGTACAGAAGTTAAGCTGACTGGTCTGTAATTCCCTGGGTTGTGCTTATTTCCCTTTTTATAGATGGGCACTATATTTCCCCTTTTCCAGTTTTCTGGAATCTCGCCTGTCTTCCATGACTTTTCAAAGATAATTACCAATGGCTCAGATATCTTCTCAGTCAGCTCCTTGCGTATTCTAGGATGCATTTCATCAGGCCCCAGTGATTTGAAGACATCTAACTTGTCTAAGTAATTTTTTACTTGTTTTTTCCCTATTTTAGACTCTGATCCTACTTCATTTTCATTGGCATTCACTATGTTAGATGTCCAATCGCCACCAACCTTCTTGGTGAAAACCAATACAAAAAAGTCATTAAGCACCTCTGCCGTTTCCACCTTTTCTGTTATTGTCTTCCCCCCTCATTGAGTAATGGGCCTACTCTGTCCTTGGTCTTCCTCTTTCTTCTAATGTATTTGTAGAATGTTTTCTTGTTAGCTTTTATGTCCCTAGCTAGTTTGATCTCATTTTCTGTCTTGGCTTTTCTAATTTTGTCCCTACATACTTGTGTTATTTGTTTATATTCATCCTTTGTAATTTGACTGAGTTTCCACTTTTTGTAGGACTCTTTTTTGAGTTTTAGATCATTGAAGATCTCCTGATTTAACCAGGGTGGTCTCTTGCCATACTTCCTATCTTTCCTAAACAGTGCAATAGTTTGCTCTTGTGCCCTCATGTGTCCGGCCACTCAAAATCCTGAACTTGTCTTAAAAATCATGAGGGTTTCTGTTTGTTTGTTTGTTTGTTTTGAAAAAACATAGCCCCTTGGAGTTTCTTTTTCATTCCCTTCAGGTTTCTTAACAAGTAGAGTGCGAACACAGTATTGCCAAATGCAAACATTCAGTATTCAGGAGTCTGGCCCTAAAAGTCATGAGATTGGCTTACAAATCATGAGGTGTCTTTGAAATAATAAATGTGTGTAGGGGGGAGGTATTTCTCTTCTAGCTAAATTGGGACAGAGTGTTAAGCAAAAGGGATCACCTATGCCGGAGGTGACCACTGAAAGTGAAGTTGGCAGTTGTAACAGTAGCAGGCAGTGAGATGTGTTACAAATTGTTATGAGCCATAAAACCAGTGCCTGAATCAATGGTTTTTAGCTTCCAGGCTTGCTTCTTGATGGCTTTGTGCAGGACAAGGACTGATAGGTCAGATATGGAGTGAAAAGTGAGAGTGACCAGCTTCCACCTCTGAACAGCCCTCGCAAATGCCCCCAGCATATTTTTCAGATCACTGTAAGCCAACTGCCCCACTGTTAATTTCTTTGACTGCAACTTGTAGCTCACAGTTCAGAAAATAATAATTGGGCTCGTGTTTAGCACTTTTGCCATGGGTATCTGTGATAGGGAGGGGAGCTGCATTTGCACAAAGTGCAGGAGATAGAGGAGCTTTCAGTGGGAATTTCAAGGCTGTGGCTGTAACAAACGGCTGTAAATTCTTCAGCTCTTGTTATGTTTTCCAGAGGTCATGGTCTTTAACAGTTTGTTTAGTGGAGGAGGAGGAAAGACATCCTTTTAAATTGTTCAGCAGTATATGATGATTGTTTCCCTCAGACTGGCAGCTGGTGCTGACACCGTGCTGTTCTTCAGGTGTTACTTTGATGCAGAGTGCCCCCTTACACCAGAAGGAGCAGCAGGGGTGGCAGGAGGCTCCTCTTAACCAGCTTTGGTTGAAGAAGAACCTGCAGAGTCTGTCAGAGTGGGACCCGTAGCTGACTCTCTATCCTTTTCATTACATTTCAGATGGAGACCAAGCTTTGCTCCAGCCTAATTGCCTACAGCTATGGCCTGCTGAAATGAGCTTTTGCGGAGATCAGGCACAACTGAATGATTGCAGTGCTAGGACTCCATTGGTACAACAGACAACCCCGGAGTAGTAGTGTATAGAGTCCTGGGAGGCAAAGACATTTAGGAACCCCTAGTGGGATGAGGAAGAGCAGAGACAGTTTTACTGTGCCATGGGCTGTCTTTGTGCAGCAAAGCTACTTGATGCTCTGTGATCACATTGCGACTCCACACCATAATGCAGCATCCATATTTGAAAGGATGTTTCTATAGTAAATGTTGCTTTGGGAGACTGGGTCCTCCCAGGCTTTCCTAGGCAGTGTCTGTCAGATGCGTGGTTATGCCCTCCTGCTCTTCTCTGATAGCTATTAAAATGGAAGGTAAAGATGCCAGGGCCCTTTTCAAAAAGACTGTTCTCTCCATTGCCTTCATATACATCCCCTTCATTGGATAACAGGTTTTAGACCACAAGGTTATGTGGCATCTATGGCTGAGCACAAAATGGCTGTTGCATTTGCTCATTGGCCCTATCCAGCTCCTTGCTAAGACTTTGAGACTTAGAGCTTGAAGCATGTTATGTGAAACCAGATTCATGAGGGAGATCAGGTAACAGGAGATGGCACAGGAAGACTCTAGGCCTGGTTCTACACACAGTTCCCATACAGTGTTCCCACTGAAGAGAAAGGGAGGTGGTTTACTATCTAAGGCCCTGGCCCAATACCCACCAGCAGCAAAGGGACTTCAATAGCCTTGGCATTGGGCCTTAAAAGAACAAAGGTTTTTTTCATTACTCATGCTGGTTTTCTCAAGGATATATTAGGCTACATCTTCACTTCACCGCAGTGGCACAGCTGTAATGCTTCAGTATAGACAGTCAAAACAGTCCTGGGAGGGGGTCTCCCATCACTGTAGTTAATCCATCTCCATAAGAGGTGGTAGCTAGGTCGGTGGAAGAATTCTTCGGTTGATCTACTGCTGTCTACCCTGGGGGGTTAGTTTATCTTAACTACATTGCTCAGGGGTGTGGATTTTTCAGACCCCCGAGCAACATAGCTGGATTCACCTAACTTTTTAGTGTAGATCTGGCCTTAGATTAACAAATTTCGCCAGCAGACGGCAACCACTCTACCTGCTGGTCTCTACAAGCACCCGTGTTCGGGGACAACTCCCATTTAGCCAAATAGGTTGAGCCAGCCAGCCATTAGGACCTTAAAAAAAGAGTAAGGAGAAGACAGCTTACTTTCTTCTAGGCATGTGGCTGAACCACACAAAACAAACCAACACAAAAGACAGACTAGTAGAACAGGGGGGAGATGCCAGTAGAACAGGGGAAAATGCCATTAGTAGGACTTTTCCATAGTGACAAGAACTGTAATAAGATAAAGATTCTGTGTGTTTATCTTTTGCATGGAGGGATTAAGGTGAAAAGAAGTTCTGATCCAAACCCCACATTTCGGTTCACATTTCTCTTTCTTTCTTTCTTTCTTTCTTTCTTTCTTTCTTTCTTTCTTTCTTTCTTTCTTTCTTTCTTTCTTTCTTTCTGTTAAATGCATGTCTTTCCACCTTTTTAATTTTAAAAAGCATGTAGGTTAAGCCTACACTTCTCTGTGGCTAAGAGGAATGGAGTCTGATTGATTGTAATAAGGGACAGTCTAAATGAAGTGCTTGGACTTGCCCCAGGCTCTTCTATCTGCAGGTGCTGCTGAGCCCTCACCCATGAGAATGATTTTTTGGAACATAAGTGATTATTTACTGCTGAAACAAGCCAAAGGCTATGCTTTTCCTCGCTGCTCCCAGCCCTCGGCCTCCAACAGGAAATGTATTTAGTTTTCAAATCCCTCTCCAAGCAAAAGAAATTCCAGCAAAATAGCAATAAACTTTCAGAGTCTCCTCTTCTGTAGAAAAACATTAGCTGGTGTTTAAAAGAAGATGGGAGTTGGGCTGTTGTATGAGAGAGTCAGTGACAGGACACTGGAGAAGTCCACCTCACCCTATTCCACCCCACACTCAATTTTTGAAACACAATAAATCACCAACAGGATGTTCTCAAACAATGCTCGCAAAAGGGCTTCTTGTCTGATCCATCTCAATCTGCCACTGATTTCCCCATCAAAATAGTTTGTGCAACCAATCCCAGCTGTATCCCTAGTGTTTTGTAGCTAATAAATAAAATCCAAATGTTAATTCTTCGGCTCACAAACCTCAGTGCCAAGAAATGAATAATCTGTACAGGGCTAAACAAACAATATATTGATGGAGTGGAGCTGTGGGGAGGGGAACAGGGTGGCTGAGTCAGAGAGACGGACATATGCAAGCATAAGGACTGCAAATGGTGCATCAAAGCTTCTTCTGTCAGAAGAGTCGGACACATGCTATTTGTTTTTTGTCTGCTAATCTCGTTACGTGTTAAATGATTAGTATTTCCAAGCAACACTGTAGGCATTTTAAAACACAAAAACAGCAGAATTGTTCTCCTATACACTAACGTATAGTAAGACTCGCCTTATTTGTCCTTCTACGTTAGCAATGCAATACTAGCATTTGGCTTCCATAGCTCTTGACAGGTGGCTAAGTACAATCTTCCTCATTTTACAAATGGGGGGAACTGAGATTCTTGGGTTTTTCACAGGAGCCCAAGGGAATTAGGCACCAACATCCCCTTGAAATTCAGTAGGTTCAACTCCCATAGCAAATCCAAATCATTTTTCCAAGGTCTCACAGCAAGTCAATGACAGAGGCAAAATTAGTCCTGAAGTCTGCGGTGTCTCAGTTTAGTGCCCTAGCCTCTGGATATGAAACAGTCATTGCCGTAGTCCCTGGATACTGACCCCCGTCATGGGACAGGGTATCAAGAGTTGCAACCCCGACCCAAGTCAAGTGATTGGGGCTAGGAACTGAAGATGATCCATTTCCCAGCACTCCTGTGTGTCACACCTTTATCAGAAGCCAAACTGCCCTTCTCCAATGAAGGGATAGAGCTGGTTTCCAACAAAAGCTGGGCAGTTCTATATGCTGGGTGAACAATGGAAACAAACATTGGTTGGAAAAATTATATTAAAGATCTCATGAAGTGTGTTGAATAAGTTGGTGGGTGACCTATTATTTTGCCGGCTCTAATTAAAACAATAATACTTGAGTTCCTGATGATTCATGTAGGCTAGGAGGGGCTTAATTTGTGGAGGAAGTAAGATGCTGCAATTTTCAGGTTGCAAAATTAGCTTAAATAAAAGACTTCTTCTGATCAAGGTCACATGGCATTAGTATTCAACAACATACACAAGGTTATTTGGCATTCAGAGGAATTCTCAGCTGTGTGCATAGGTTGGGTGGCTGGGGGTAGGAGAGAGTCAAGAAAAATGAGGAATACCTAATAAAATCATCAGTTGTGACAGCAAGTTATAAAGGTGGGTGAGCTAATTAGGTCTGTCCAGGGTTAATGCAGCTCATATACTGTAGTTGGCACTTATGTGTAGATAACTAATGCTGCTGTCAGCATTACAACAGGAAGATTGTATCTTCGTAAGGATAAAGACTGTATTTTCACAAGGGTAAATTGATCTGGAAAGGGACATGTTAGGTATGATCAGGCTTTTCCTATGCTGTCTTTTATCACCTACTGTTTCCTTGATCAAACACACTCAAATTGTATGGTCAGTGCAAGGAAAGCCATGTTTCTTTTTATGCTGGATAAACCTCTTTGTGCTCCTTACAGTATCACTGGCTTAGTCTACCTATCTAATTACCTACATGGCCTTGATGGCCACAGTACTGATGGAGCTGCAAAGATAAGATTCTACTTATTTTGTAATGTCCAAAGTTGTGCTAGATATTTCACAGAACACAAAAACCATCCTAGAATCATAAGACTGGAAGGAATCTCAAGAGGTCATCTAGTCCAGTGCCCTGCACTCATGGCAGGACTAAGTATTAGCTAGACCATCCCTGACAGCTCCAATGACGGAGATTCCACACCCTCCCTAAGCAATTTATTCCAATGCTTAACCACCTTGACAGTTAGGAATATTTTCCTAATGTCCAGCCTAAACCACCCTTGATGCAATTTAACCCCATTGCTTCTTGTTTTATCCTTAGAGGGTAAGGAGAAAATTTTTTCTCCCTCCTCCTTGTAACAATCTTTTATGTACTTGAAAACTGTTATCATGTCCTCTCTAAGTCTTCTCTTCTTCAGACTAAACAAACCCAGTTTTTTCAATCTTCCCTCATAGGTCATGTTTTCTAGACCTTTAATCATATTTGTTGCTCTTCTCTGTATTTTCGCCAGTTGGTCCACATCTTGCCTGAAATATGGCACCCGGAACTGGACACAATACTCCAGTTGAGGCCTAATGAGTGCAGAGTAGAGCAGAAGAATTACTTCTCGTGTCTTGCTTACAACACTCCTGTTAATACAACAGTGGTAACATAGTCCTTGTCCCCAAACAGTTTATGAACTGTAATGATGTGACATAATTAGGTATGAATAATAGTGGGAGTGAAGGAGATAGAGCAATCCCTTATCTACACTGAAAAGGGATTGATTGTATAACTATACCAGTAGAGCTTTAAGTAGTGTCTGCACTAGTGGGGTTTGCTGGGATATTGGTCACAGTTCTTTTGCTGGTATAGCTTATACCAGTTCCCCAAACAGAATAAGCTATATTGATCAAAGGACTTTTTTTGCTAGTATAAATGCATGTAGCTATGCTGGTAAAACTTTCTAGTGTAGACTAGGCCAGCAGGTTTTGCTGATATAGTAATACTGACAAACCCCTCTGGTGCAGATACAGTTGTAGTTGTATGAAATTGCTTAAACTGATATAGTTGCATTTATAGTAGGGCTTTTACTGACATAGCTACATTGGTAGAAATATTACACTCCGAACCGACATAGCCATGTCAGTAGAACATCTAGTTCAGGGGTTGGCAACCTTTCAGAAGTGGTGTGCCAAGTCTTCATTTATTCACTCTAATTTAAGGTTTTGCGTGCCAGTAATACATTTTAATGTTTTTAGAAGGTCTCTTTCTATAAGTCTATAATATATAACTAAACTATTGTTGTATGTAAAGTAAATAAGGTTTTTAAAATGTTTAAGAAGCTTCATTTAAAATTAAATTTAAATGCAGAGCCCCCCGGACCGGTGGCCAGGACCCAGGCAGTGCCAGTGCCCCTGAAAATCAGCTCACGTGCCGCCTTCGGCACGTGCGCCATAGGTTGCCTATCCCTGATCTAGTTGTAGACCAGGCCTAAGATCACATGCAGACTTAGATTAGAAAAGAGCAAGGCATCTGAATTAAACTGTGTGCTTATTTTTTAAGAGAAATATTTATTAAAGCTATTTTCTTTGTATATCTTATTCTTGACAAAGATGCATTGTAGTCTTTGTTCTGTTCCAAGGACCCGATCCCATGCAGGGCTGAGACACAAGCTAGCTTCCCCTCCCTTCCACACAACACCACCCTGCAAAGCCTTACTCAAAACTTGAGGAATTTTTGAAAAATGCTACTTTCCTTTCCACATGAGTGTTCTGTTTGACACAGTTCTGCACTTCTGGGCTAGGTCTGGAGCTACCTGAGGAAATGTGAAATGCCAGAAATCTCCTGAGGCAGCCTACTTTGGCAGGTCCAAGCAGTTTGGTTGCTGTAGATAACCATCTGAATTTTGGTGCTGTTGATCTGAACCAATTTCACACTCTATGCCTCTTGAGATTGACTTATTCAGGGTTAGTGCATCCCCGATTAAGAAATAGGTAGAGATTTAATGATTGCATGTGACCAATCTTAATAGTTTCTTGCCTTGTACTGGAGACACCCTTCCCTAGCACATGCTGGAGGTCAAATGTGGGAGGTTTGGCTGTCCATACCCCCTGAAAAGGAACTTCAAACACTCACATGCTGTTAGAACATGTGCAAAAAGTGCCTTCATTTCATTTGCTCAAACAGAGTTAGGCGTAGAAAAAAACTGTCATAGGAGCTCTGGGAAAACTGCAGTGTAGCCCTCCATCCTGCCTTAGACACATCTATGATTTAGACTGAGCTCTAAGATTAGACCAGACCATTCACTGGATTGTGTGGATCAGAACTACACATTCATTCCCCCTCCATCTCTGACCCTCCACGCACCATCCCCTGTTCCTGCTGAATTGCCCTTTCCCAAAGAGATGACTTAGAAGGGTCTGTACAGATCGTGGTGATTCCTTAATTGTTGCCCACACAGTAATGTATACAACACCCTCATGTTCTTAACAAAAGCAGAATAGTATGCTGAGGCAGGGTGCCTTGTGCTCTGTTGCTTGAAAGCAAGTGGGCATTGAGCTGTCGCTACCAGCTTCCATCATTTGAGGGCATCCTAGTCTTTGATGTAGGGAGTAGTAGAGCAGCCATCTCTCATGAGTCTGTCTTTCATTGAAATGCTCTCTTTCTGCCAAAGCCCTGGGTTAGTGCTGCTGTGAATTGCTTCTTTATTGATGGTGGAGCACATGTAGGGCTCATAGATCACCTGTCGTATTGGTGTACTGGGGATTGAGGGGGATTGCCTCCAGAAGGGAGGTGCTGGCATACCAACACTGCCATTGATTATTCTTAATTATCATTTAATGTAACCTCCAATTAGAGTTAATCAATTGTCACTTTCTCCTGAGTTTTACTGCCGAGATGATTTAGAGCAAGAAAGACACTTGTCTTGAGCTTTCCTTGGCTTCCCAGATGGCTATTTTATATCCTTTTCTTTCATTTGTAATTGAGCCAGGCAAATAATTGATTTGCCTGAATTTAGTCTCCTCTGCTTTGTCAGATTTGTCCGCAAGTAGCTTTCGATTGTATTTATTAGTGAAAAACTATTTCTCAAGTAATAATTCTTGGGCTGTGGCTTGTGCGTGAACAGCTGTTTGATAATGGAAATTCACACCGTGTTTCATTTTCATTAGATGTATTGTCAGGTCACATGGCATTGTTTCCATTTCCTGATTGGATAGGCATAACTCTTGGACTCCGATTTTGGATGATCAGGTTCAAAATTACTTTTTCCAATATTTGCTTAAAATGCTCTGTTTCCATTAATATTTTGGCCAGGACAACCATTTGCTAATACATAAGAAGAAAGCAAACATAAACAAGAGTTACAAAGGGAGATTGCTTTCTGGCTGGGTTATCTGCAGGCACTGAACCAAAGATCTGGGGATTGATCAGGATGAACTGCTACTGCTTTGGCTAAAGGACAACACTATTATATTAGAGGCAGCACCAGAGTCACAAACTTCCTAATGGTTCAGCCACTAGAGGCAGACAAAGACCTACCTTAGTATTGCTTCTCGGCTCCTTGGTGCTCAGATCATATGTCTCTCAGTCTATCCAAGGCCATGATCAAGCGTCTCGATGTTTTTGGTCTTTTGGCCCTGAGATGAAAACCTGGTCTGTGTCTCTTGGACCATGTAGTACAAAAACTATTTAATGTCAGTTACACAAGCATAGCCATTCAGTTTTCTATTTGGTTGAATAGTCAGAATGTTTGACAGGAAGTTGCCCAACTCCACTGTAACAATATTGGTAATAGCTCTTTCTATCCATGTGCATTACGAAAAACATCAATTAAACACCACAATCATTGTATGTAGGTCACCATTTTAGTGGGAAAAGAGATGGGTCTTGCATCCTTCCCTGACAGTCTGTAAATGAGGGCAATTCTGCAAAACGACCCTCTGTGATCTCTCTGAAAGATGAGGGCAAAAATACTGGAGGGAAGTAACTATTCTGGCTAGGGCTCGTTGGCATGTCAGCAGTAGATTATGGCATCAAAGGCAGCTCATAGGCACAGGTGCCAGCTTTCACGCGGGAAAGAAGCACCCTGACTTTCACAATAAACCAAAAATCAAGCTATTCCGATTTCAAAACAAGGCCAAAACAAGCTAATCCCTAAAAACCCCAACACTCTGTGACTAGATCCCCACGGCGTGCAGTTTGGGACTGTGGTGGACGCGCTGTGCACTCCTGACTCTCTCCCCTCCTTCTCCCTGCTTGCCCCTCACCCCTGCTTCCTGGAAGCAGATCCAAAAAAAGAAGCAACAAGTTACAAGCTACAAGAGAAAACTAGCCAACAAGCTACTCACAAGCCAATTAAGCCAAAAACAAGCCCAATTTCTGCATTTTTTTTTGTGGGTTTGGCATGTCTGCTCATAGGCCTAACAAGATAATTGCAGAACCCTGATTTCCATCCATTGCCAGAACTGCCTGTGCAGTGCAGTCTGTGTGCTGTAACCAAACTGACACAGGTAAAGTTTGAGGCAGTTAGATACCCAGGGAATTATCTTCTCTCCAAACCTTTCTCTCTAACCTTACCCCAGGGTAGAAGGATAGATACAAGATGATAGCTGGCCAGTGTGTCAGCCACTAACGATGGCTGTTTGAGTGGTCATACAACAGTTCCTCTGCACTTTGCAGAGGTGTCATGTATTTGCCAACTGTCTTTGGTTGGTCAATTTGGCTCATTTCTCCTCCCTCCCTCCCCAGCCAGCACTGCAGCAAAGTGGAATTTTAGTGCTAAGGAAAGGTGACAATTAGACAACCCTGGAGAGTGAAGTCCACAGATAAGATCAGTAAGGGCAGTGGCAGTAGAAGCTACTGTCACCACTTCCTCTGAGGGTGTCTTGGCCCTGGCCTGATGGGACCCCTGAAGGAAGGCAAAAGTAATTGTGGCTCCATGCTCATGGAGTTTCTCTTATGAGACTCCCAACATGGGTGCCATTTTTGAGGAGAGAATTTTCCACCTCACTAACTGTAATAAACTAAGGGCCTGATCGCTGAGGAGCTGAGAACCCCCAACTCCCACAGAAATTCTCAGTCGTATTCAAGGGTGCTTAGCACCTCACAGGAAATACCCAGCTCCTTGCGGGACTAAGTTCCACATCTTTTGTCTTGTTTTAGAAACTATCAAAGTCATCGGGCTGGTTTAAATTGGGTACAACAGAGCTCTTCCTCTTCCTACGCAGCCTGCTTCGACCTCAGCATCTTGAGTTACATAGGCTTGTGTGTCCTCAGCAGCCAGTTATGATTTGGTTCAACATAATCTCATTAGAAGAATTTAAGTTAGAGAAGAGGTTTAGTTAAAAAAAAAAAAAAAGAAAGACTAGAGTAAAGCAGATCCATAGCTCTGCAGAAATAAAAACTGACCCTGTGTTCCCCTAAGTACATGGGACTAAAGAACACACCCATTCTATGATGAAAATAAAAAAATGTTAAAGCTTGTTTTGTTCCAATAAACACGGGACTTCAGCTTTACTTTCCACAAAGCTTTGACAGGGCAATGGAAGAAATTTGAGCTATCTCACAATGTTCCCTTGGCATAACACGGCGCTTTTAGTCTCATTATTATTGCATTATATGTCACACATCTGTTACTGGTCAGGAGCCAAACTATTTAATTCTATTAGATACATCTATGCAGCTAAGTGATAATCTACACCAGGTTTATGGAACAAGCACTTAATTCTTGGCAGGGAGCAGCTCAAGGCTTGATACAAGAGCAACACAATATATGCAGTGCAGTTGTAGATCAGTGTCAGAAACTGGCCAGAAATCATTTCTGCGTTTTTCTGCGTGCAAGCATTCCAGTGTGGGAAACTATTCATTCAATTTATTGTTCTAACATCTGTAAGTTATTGTTGGGGAGAGTGGGAAGGGGGGGGGAATGCGCAGAGTGAAAAACGTTTACCTAACAAAATACTAACCCTTACAGGGGGGTTCACGTCAGCACTCTATAAATAATAAGATTCTTCTAATGCACATATGGTAGTATTTACCCTACAGAGAGGTACACAAATTCATGTCCTGTTCAGTAACTTCTGTGCCCTCGGGTTGCTTGGACATGCATCTTTGCCACGCATATTTGAGCTAATCCATCTTTTATCTATTTAACGCAGCTACTGAAAAACAGGTTACACTGCATTGTGTTTCTCTGTGTGTGCATGTGTGTGGGTCCACATGCCAGTCCTGGATTTCAAAATGTTAGTCTAAAAAGAATGAAATCAGATACTCAGTGGGTGTAAATGGGCATAGCTCCCATTGTAGTTAATGGAGCAACACCCATTTATACCAGTTGATGATTTGGATTGTATTACTCCTTTCCCACCTTCAGCACCATCTGAAGGCCACAAAGATGATAAACGAATGAAGCCCTAGCAACATAACACCCTCAGCAAGGCAAGTAAGTGTGTGTGAGAAACTGAGGTACAAAGAGATTATGACTTGCTCAGGGTCACACTGGGAAGTCTATGGCAGAGATGGGACTAGAATGTGGCTCACTTAACTATCAGCAGTGCCTGTACCTTTACCCAGTGGACCTTCCTTCCTTCCTCCTTCTAGATTGAAGAACAGAAATAATTCTGCAGCTCTGTAAAAAAATCCCCACCTACAAACTTCCCTGACCTTCTATTACCTGGGTGTGGTTTTGTTTTGTGTTGCTTTTAATCTCTGTGCAGGCAATTGGACATATTTCTGAAAGAAGTGATGTCAGGAGTCTTACGTCTTCCAAGAATCATGGGCTGTATAGACTGGGACAAATACATAGCTAGAGTTTGAAGGTATCTGGTAATTTGAATTGGGGTGATGGCCAATCTTTAAGGATCTACAGCTGGAGAGGAATTCATTTACTGAATTGCCTTTAGGGACCATCAACATTTTTAACTGTCCTTTACCTACAGTGTTCTGTTCTTGAGCATATGAACTACATACCCTGAACTGATTTAATTCCTAAGGGCCTGATCCAAAACCCATTGAAGTCAATGGAAAGACTCCCATTGACTTCAGTGGGCTTTGGATCGGGCCCTTAAAACCCCATGTAAATGTAATTGCTGCCCATTATTGGACAATGAACCTTCTGTTAGCAGGAAGCTGATTGGCCAAATGTTCCATCCTATTACTGTTAAATATATACTAGTACTCAAGTAAATGACACAGTCCCTGCCCCAGAATTCACTAGCTACATTCAACATGACAAGTGCAGCTCTGAACAAACAGGGTGAGAAAAGAGAAGGGTGACAATGCTATCACACGGTGAGGTGCTGTAGAGTATCCATCCGTAAAAGGAATTGACAGCATTGTGCTGCACCCTTGTAACTGATCCCTGAGTCAGAAACTGGCAGTCCCTCTGCTACATTGAGACTGGACTGGGAGCAGACTGGAAGCAAATCTCTGTGTTGGTGCTCATTCGGTCATTCCTGTGCTACACTCACGATGTGCGTATAAGCAGCTTGATGGTGGGGTTTAAAATTGTTATGGTTATTTTGTTATCTGCTTCTCCCCTTTCCTCTCCTCCCACAGGAAGGGTAGAGCACTAACCTGTAGTGTGGGAGACTGGATTTAATTCCTGCTCTGCCACAAATCGTGTGTGATCTTTGGGCAAATCACTTAGTCTGTGCCTCAGGTCCCTCTCTGTAAAATGAGGATAATAGCACTGCCCTACCTCACAGAGATGTTCTAAGGATAAATGCATTGAAGATTGTAAGGTGTTCTATGGTAATAGGTGTCGGGGGAGGGCTTTATGAATACCATAGACAGATATACATACTTTTCATAGGCAGGACATAGAAGGAAAGCTATAGAAGGGACCTCATTGTGAGGGCAGTGTAAGGTGGCCAGATGTCCTGATTTTATAGGGACAGTCCCAATATTTGGGGCTTTTTCTTATGTAGGCTCCTATTGCCCCCCACCCTCTGTCCCAATTTTTCACACTTGCTGTCTGGTCACCCTAGGACAGTGGCAAACCAGTAAGATTAGCTACACATGAAAAAGAAATAAACATTTTTTATTTTATTTTATTTTATTTTTGTATTTTTCCATGTTTTTGGCCAGCTGGTGAGAATTTCTGAAAAAGGTGAATGATTTCTTTTTAAAAGGGATAAAAAAATTTGCCACTTAAAAAAATTTTTTTTTAACCAACCAACCAGCTTTTCTAAATGACAATGTGATATCTGCTATTGCAGCCCTGCTTTTAGCTTTGTGCCTCTTACAACACCCCCAAAGCATGGTGGATATTAATAGTAATAATACTTTACATCAATATAGCACTTTCTTCCCAGCATCTCAAATGATTTTATAAATAGGAATGAACAAATGAGTCCTTGTGAGGTTGAAAGATGTTGCATTATTGATCCTATTTTAGGGATGGGGAAACCGAGGCACAGAGGTTAAGAGACTTGGTTCAAGGGCCAATAGATTGTTTGTAACAGAGCCAGGAATAGAACTTAGATAGTGTGGTTCCTGGTA
Organism: Gopherus flavomarginatus; assembly: GCF_025201925.1. Classification (NCBI taxonomy): domain Eukaryota; kingdom Metazoa; phylum Chordata; order Testudines; family Testudinidae; genus Gopherus; species Gopherus flavomarginatus. The sequence continues at coordinate 128,865,618 of NC_066622.1, read as the reverse complement.
CAGTGCTTTAATCACCCTGCTACTTGACAATTACCTTACCTACCACATGTTGTGTGGCTATATGACATGCGTGTTACCATCATTAAAAGTGTTGACACTTAAAAAATACTTCAGCTATTATTTGTTTGCCAATAGCAGATCCTTCCTGAATGAGGGCATTAGGGACCATGGCATGAGAATGCTATTGCAAGAAGATGAGTGACAAGCATTTAATTTCCAGGGCTGTTAAACAGATTTTGTTGTTGTTGTTGCTGCACTCTTCCTGTGGGAGAGAAGGTGATGTAAATGGAATACCCCAAGGGGAGAAGCTTGTTGACACATATGATTGAGACTGCAAACCAGAGAGTGTACCTGAGTTAAATGTGCCAGCCCCAGCCTTTTATGTTAATACCGTGAACACAACATTGCTTGCTGTGTGTTTTGAGATACTTACCTTGTGGACTGTCCTCAGTCATATGTGGCAATCTTGACTTTGGATGGATTGATTGGCTCCATTATTGTGCCATGGTGTTTTTGTCATTCACTGTTGTCAGTGGTAATCTGGACTAGTCATCAGAACATAGATGTGGGGAAATAACCATTACTTCATTGAGTCTGTCCCCCTGCAACTATAGGATACAATCCCTCCTGAAAAAGAGGAAGCAAGACTGGGATTCCTCCACAACACCCTAAAGGCCAAATGTGCTCATTTATTACAGGAGTGTGTGAGGGGGTGATAAATATAGTAAACCAGCTTCCACTTCCAGGTGGTTATAGGGGAGGGGAGTCCAGTGGTTAGAGTCTAGCCTGGGCTTTTAGAGACCTATGTTCAGCCCCTGTGCCTCAACTTCTCATCTATGAAAAGGGGATAATACTACCCTACCTCACAGGGATGCTATCTGGATAAACACATTAAAGACTGTGAGGTACTACAGCAATAGTGGCCATAGATACTGTTTCATCTGCACTAGCTTCCAGAGAATATAGGAATTTGATTTTTCCCCATATCAACAGTACAGTAACCCTCCCCCCCAAATACCCAGAATGCCTCCAAATTATCCATACTTCCACACTATGTTGAATACCTGTGATATAGCACCATTGCCAGAAGGCCTGCTTCTAGCAATGATGGATAATGATTTTCAATGTGCTTTACAGACATTAACTCACCCTCACAAGTTGCTTATAAGGTAAGTAAGTAAAATAAAGTGTTTCTTTTCCATGGGAGATTTCAAAACATTTAAATTGTGTTTGGAAATTTTCTGCAATTTTTTTTGGGGGGTGGGGAAGGAAATGAAGCCCGAACTCTTTTTCCATTTTGAAAACCAAAAAGGTTCTGGATTTTCAAGAGTTTTTCCTTCTTTCTCTCTCCCCCCCCCCAACTCCTTTTTCCATTTTGGCATGAAAAGGAGAAAAAAGGGAAAAAAAAGAGGACAAGGAGAAAAGGGAGTTCGGGAAATGCTGAGATGCCAAAATGCATTTCTTTTCTGTTTGTAATTGTTTCTCTGTAAAAGTGAAATTTTGAAAAGTACAAACATTTCCATGTACACTTTAATAAAAGGGTCATTTTCACTGAAAAAATATTGTTGAATGAAAAATGTCAACATCTCAGGGTATTATCATCTCCATTACATTGATGGAGAAACTAAGTCACAGAGGCAAAGTGGCATAACCAAGGTCACAGAGGAAGTCACTGTCAGAGCTGGATTAAAATCAGGAGTCCCTGGATCCCGATCCTATGGTCAGACCACATTTGTCCAAAAAAAAAAAATCACCCAGGTGACCCTACAATAATGGGCACAAAGGTACTTAAGATACAAAGAGCCCAAGGAAATCCTCTGTGATGGGAGAGAGATGGGCTAAAGTGTGCTCCTGAACTTGGCGCAATTTCCTGCTTGAAGATCTCAAGGCATTCTGCCCCCAGGAGGGATGGAAGAGAGGCTGGCAGCTCTGCAGGTGGAGTAGGGGCAGAAATACAATGGTTCCTGATGTGCCAACTGGTACACCCTGCCACTGATTCCCCCTCCCACAGAATCTCTAAGAGAGCAGCAGCAGCAATGTCAGGGTGGATTTCTCCAGGGATCGCTGATGGATTTTCAGGGGAGCATCCTCGGCAAAGCAGCCTTTCTATCTCTGTGGATGCCCCTCAAAATCTGCAATGACCAATGGTGCATGCTCTTAGAAATGACTTTTTACCAGTTTGAAGGGTGTAATCATCACTCCCCTCCTTCTTATCTCTTTTGGGGGAAGGGGCGCTTTATTCTACTGGGGGACAGATATAGGGCAGGAAGGATGGGTTGCAGATAGCATAACTCCATGTTGTATTTCAATGGGATGGGGGGAAGCAACAGGGGTGTGGTGGTGGTGGAGAGATGTTCGTAGATCTACAGATGCCTGCATTAATTGGCTGCAGTTTACAGACTGGGTTTATCGCTCAGCTTTTAATTAACTGTTTCCGGATTTAATCTTACAAATGTTCCATCTTCGTCCTTGTCTAATCCGGCATTCTAATGGCAAGCTTATTTATGCAGATCAATACTGTTTACAAACATGAAAGCCTCCTGTTGGTTTTTGAACTTTAGACACGATGACATCAGTTATCAATAGCGAAAGCAGCCTCAGCAGGTGGCATGTCAATATGCAGCCAGTCAATATTCAGAGAGCAGTGAAGATTAAAAATTCTTTTAGCAGGAATGGGAGAGGGCTCCCCGATCTCCTTGTCCTATTATCATATTGAGGATTTAGGATCTCCCCCCATCCTTTAGTCCCCCTTCATTCCCAGCCATCTGAATGGCGCACTAATGAGGATAATCAGGTTATGCAAGAACTTTCATTGTAGGGGAAAAGAAACCCAAAACCATTGCACAAACGTGCTTGGGAAGGTCTTTCTTTTTAAGAATTTCCTTTGGTTGTCAGCGAGTTTCTCTCCATTGAAGACTTGAGGTAACAGGGATGAAAGGTGTGCTTGTATTTTCCACCTGCTCTCAGGACCTACTTTACCATTTATTTAATTTGAAATTACTGATAGAGCTGATTATTTTTTGCTGAGCTACTCCAGGGTTTTGCTGGTGAAACTCCATTGAATTCAGTGGAGTTACACCAGCATGGAACTGGAGGAACATACTGGAAAATCAGGTTTAGGGGCTATAAAAAAACCCATATGGGACAGTAATCGCTTGTTTTTACTTCAGGAATAATATGAAGTCCTGGAACGAAGGACTGGGTAACACTTGATTTAGGACCCAATCCTGCAGTCATTACTCCTGATTCTCTACTCCCTTGCACCTTGCTTAGTCACTTTCACTGGTGCAAAGGATGTACAATGCATGTCTTCCATCTATGTTGCACAGTGGTAAATGACTAATACCCCAGTCCTGCAAAGATTTATGCACATGTTTATCTTCATGTGCTGTGCGTGATCCCTGATAAAGTCAATGAAACGATTTGTATTTGTATTTGTATAACATTAAGCACATGGGGAAACCTTTTCAGAATGAGGGCCTGGATCCTGTAGAAAACCAGGTCCAAAGGGAGTTATCCTCAGTAAAGATTACAGATCAGGGTCTGATTCTGATTTTATAGCAGTGTAATCCTTATTTACATTGGTGTAAATGAGGCCAGAATCAAGCTCTTAGTTTGCACAGCTCTATTATTATTATTTGTTTGTTGGTATTACCACAGCATACGCTAGGTGCTGTACAAACATATATGTTAATTCCACAATTGCTGTAAACATGGCTGTTAGTTGCTACCCCTCTATTCACAAGCTTCTAATAATCCATAAACAATAGTGTTGGTGAGCCAGATGCATAACCCATCCTGTCTGTAATAATACTTTGCACTTAATTACCGGCATTAGGCCTGTTTCTTTTCTCGGTTATATCAGTGCATGACCAGGTATAATTCCATTCAAATGATTGTAAAATGTGTGCCTTTTAGTGTAGAACTCTTTGTATAACTACAATGACTGTTTAGGAATATGTTATCAGACTGCGCAGGACTTTAATAATTCACTTCCTTATTATACTTCCTAGTCTATTACACTGTGCTGGGCATAGATTAAGGAATCCAGTCCTTTTATTTAAACTTGTGCTTTGACTTTTAAGTTTCAGACATCTGCCTTGTTAGCTGACATTTTACACTTTGTTTATTTTTGTGTTCCTTTTCAATTATTTCACCAGGGACCGGCCCCTTCTGTTTACAATCATGCCATTTGCATGCAGATCCCTCGCATTTTAGCAAAGACCCTCAACAGAATCCCAGGAAGCTATTTTATTGCAACCTGCCTGAGGATTCCAGAGGGAATGTCATTACTTGTGTTGATTTCTTCCCCCCAAATTACCTGCGAGAGGGAGAGTGCTCATTCCTGAACAAACTGCCGGAAACACAGGATCCCACTGGGAAGCTACAGTAATGCAATGCTCCTTAAAACAAAGCCCTGGACATATTTTTACACAACCCACCTTTGAACACAGTCCCGACAGCTACAAAGCTGCCCATGCTTTTTCTAGCAACTTGTGGTGCACCGCAGCCTTTGTAACGCTGGCAGAGTAGGAGCAAATATTCAATCATTTCTGCTTTATTCTCTTTAGCCACAAAACCCAGCTCCCAAAGCGCAGTGCTGTTTTTAATAATGACATCTTGAGCGCCTTTCAAGAGCCTGTCTGAAAGAAAATACAGGCCTTTAATAAGTGATTTTAATGCACTTAACTCTGGAGAAAAGGAAGGAGGGGGAAATCATCTCTGCAAAAGTTTCAGGCTCTGGAAGAATCTGATTCAGAAACAAAAGCCTTTTGAATCTCTCTTGATCCCCCCCCCCTCCATTCCTGATCCTCGCCCTTCTTCCTTCCTGCATGTTCCCTCCTCCCCTGCTGAGCAGTAACAGTGCCAACTTATCAGATACGTTTAGCTGCCAGCTTCCCAGATCCTTTCCTTTGAATGTGACCTGGCAGCAGCTTGATGGAACTTTTCAACTGCTATATGTGTCATATGCTATGAAGAAGAAGAAGAAGAATGGAAGTATAATGACTACTGGAATACATGATTCACGACAAAGTCAAGAGTGGGGGAATGCGAGGCAATTTATTTTAACCCATAAGGCAACTAACTATCCAACAGGAGACAGAAATGGGGAAACAAGCATCTTAATATTTTGCCTTCATCTCAATCCTCTTATAATCAGTTTTGAATTAAGGCTCATGTCAGCCCCTTGGCAATGGCATGAGGAAAAGCTAGGCAGGGGGAGTGAAAATGAAGGTGCCCTGAAGCAATATGGATAGCAAGTGGGCTGTCTAAAGTGGGTAGTGGGACAGTGGTTACACCTGGGCCATGATGGTTGTGTCATTCCAGCAGTCTGACACAGGGAAAATGAAGCACGTAGCCATTAGGTGACTTGTAAGACGGCAAGTCAGTGGTAGATTTGAGATTAGGAACCAGGTATCTTGACTTCCAGTCTTCTGCTTTAACCACTAGATGATACTGCCTGTCTTTAAAATAAAAATCCCCAGTGTAGAAACATGCAGCTTCACCTCTGTGAGTAGCTGTTCAGGAAATGGCCTGTTCTAATACATCTAATTACTATAAAACAATGACCATCCTGTGTGTCATTGTAATCATTTTTTTTAAAAAAGAGGAAAGTGTGACTCAGAACACCTGGTTCTCCTCCCAGCACAGCTACTGTCTCACTGAGGCCTATCACTTAGCCTGCTTTCTGCCTTAGCTTACCCCTCTGTAAACCAGATACAGAAATAATTTTTCATTATTAAGCATCTGGAGGAAGGTCTCAGGTGCAAATAAAGACGGCCCTTGCCCTGAGGAGTTTGCTGGGCCTCAGCTGCCCCACTAGCAATATCAGGAGACTTAATGAATTACTTTTGCCAAGTGCTTTGACACCGGGGGTTGACAGGCACTATAGAAATGTAAAGTATAATGATTAATTGCCTTTTCTTGGTGGGAAGTTGGCCACTTCGCACCAAGAGAGGTGCCATCCTCTCTTCACTTTCTGTGACTGGCAAACTTAAACTTTTTAAAAAAAAACAACAACATCTTTACAAAGTAACAAATTAAGATGCAAATCTGAAGGGGGGGTTGGGTTGTTTTTTTTTTTGCTAATTGGCAGAAAATTAATGAACGTGTAGCTGACTGAGCAGATGCTCTTGTCAAAAAAGGCAGATTTAGAGTTTCTCTAACCCTCCTTTTTGAAAACACATCAAGAAGGCAGTAGCATGTGGCAGGTCAGGAATTAAGCGAAGGTAACTGTACAGATTGTAAAGAACACAAAGGAGGGTTTTGTGCGTGTGTGTGTGTGGTTTTTTTTCTTCTCTCTCTTTTGTTTTAACTTTCTTGTATTGGATTTTATTTTATTTTTTTTAAAGCCCATATTCCTCTACAGCTCATAATTAGCAACCAGGCCTCTGGGACCTAATTAACCAATTCAATTAACAAAAAAAGCATACAAGTCACCCTGACATTTGTCAGTCATTAGGAGGGATGTGAGGCTGGCAGGTCTGCCGACATACTAATGATGATTAGCTCATTTGCAGCTCACTTTTACCCTAGGTGTCCACCTGGAGAGACTGGCACAAAATGCTCTTCAGAGAGAGAGGGGCTGGGGCTGGAGCTAGGACTGGCAAGAACATGGCCATGACCCTCAAAGGGAGTTTTGACCTTTTATTGAACATATAATCAATATGTTTTTGCCTCAGTTAAGAGAAGCTGCTGTCCCCTCCACCAGCTTCTATGCTTGCTAACCTTCAGAGGAGAGCCAGGGGTCCCATACTTGCCTCAAGGGCAAAATCCCTTGTTTTCAACTCCTTCCGTAGGAGAGGCCTTTCTTTTCCTTGTCGATAGCACTCTTTGCTTGCTTACCACAGCAGGGCTCCTTCGCTTGGCTGGGCTGTTTCTTAGTTGAAGCCAAGCTCTTTGTTCTTGGGATTGATTAACTACAGCACTCTATATAATATAGGCAGATATTTATATAGGCGTTGCTCCCGTCCCTGCTTCTTATCTTTCTTAATTTAACTCCATTTCCCCAGCAGCTCTGGTTTGGTAACAAGTGGCTGATTGCGATGGAAGTGAAACCCCAGAAAAACACGGGGCCAAAGTGCTGTCAGGTTGAGGGGGCATATGCTAGTTGCTTTTTAACACCCAAGAGCAACTTTCCCTTTCCCATTTAGAGGGGATGTCACTGCCTGATTTCAGTCTTGCTAGATATTTGCATAGCGCTTGTCATCCTAGTGTGAGCCAGATCCAGCTGCTGTTGAAATCAATGGAAAGACGCCCATGGATTTAAAAGGATCAGGACCTTGCTGAGCTTTGTCCATAGGAGTGAATTTCCCTAACGCTATAAAGGCTCCAGAGTAGGCACTGTGAGTGTATGCATGGGCGAGGGGGGGTGGGCAGGGCGCGAGGCAGCTATGGACTGGGATTGTATGCAGTGGAGAGGTATTTTGTGTCAAGTCCAGCCTGGTGGGAGTTATTGGAGGGATAGGAACATGGTCCAATGATTTAGGCCCCGGGTTGCAAGCAAGCCAGCATGGGTACTGTTCCCACTTCTGCTGCTGACCTATTGTTGAAAGTCACTGCACATGGTTCCCCTCCTACCTGTTATTTAGTTAGACTGCAAGCTAATGGCAACTTTGCAGCTCACCAATGGATATGCATAAGCAGGTTTCAGCCTGGGGTGATGTTTCTAGCAGTTTTTCTGCTGATGGGATAGACTGTCACCTTTCTGTATCCAGAAAGGAGAACAGCAGCAAAGTAAGGATTGAAAGGCACAAGGAATGACTTTTGACTGGAGCAGAAAACATCGTGTATTTCAAAGGGTTCCGGAAACTGTCCTTAATTTTAAGTCATCCTCATTCCAGGTATGTCTTGATTAATTACTATGAGGTTGATTAAGCTCCTTGTGCAAAGCAGAATCTGTAGCCCTAGACAGAGCCAAACATTCCATCCAGGAAATCTGCAGAGCACAATAGTAAACATATAGAATTGGAACCATTCATGTCTTAACAATCTAGTGGCGGCAGCCTTTTATTGTCATACACATTGTTAAATGCACAAAGAGCAACTGGTAGGTTAAACCTATTTTAGCTGGCAAAGCTCAACAAAAATCCTTGCCACCAAGCATTTGATACTGATCACAGTGTCACATCAGGGAACAGCAGCTCAAAAGAACAAGTCATTTTTATTTCTGAACTTTAGAGGCTACATCCTCTCCTCTGCTCCAGCTCCCCAGGTCTTAGTCCTCTTAGTAGGAGGAGGGTTTTTTTGTGTGCCACTCAATGACAGCAGATTCATGGGGGGAAAAAAAGAAGGAAACATACAATGCTGCATTGAGGCAGCAGAGGTGAACTGGGAATTCATTCAGGGTGAATGTTGTACACCCGAGGGAAATCAAATCCAAATCTTGGAATTACAACAGAGGGTGTGGCTTCGGGTTTGACTTTTGATAGCACCATTTGGAACAATTATGGAATAAAACAGCTGCAGTATAGTGGTGAGATCTCTGACCTAGACTGTCTCCCTAGAGACATCCTAAATGGGAATCCACACAAAAACCTCTACTCAGCTTAGTTTCTTTAAGTTACAGACATTGGCAGTAATTTATATATTTTTCCCTGTGTGTTTTCTAGGCAATAGGACAAATATATGCCCAAATATATATATACATATGGTTCAAAATAGCCCAGATCTGCTGACCTACTGGGCATGCTGAAAAGACACTTGTTTGAGAGTGTTTTTGGGGAGGCTGAGGGTTTGCTTCCCAAAATGATGATGGGCTGGAAAGGAGTTTCTGTAATTGTCTGCCTGGCTCAGTTCCTGGTCTAATAGTTTCTTAATGCTGCAGAGGAGTTTATTGTGTTTTTAATGATGTGTTAGAGACTTGTATCGTTGTTGTTTTTAAAATCTAAATAAATGGCCTTTGATTTCAGTAAGAACCTCTCACTATGGGTCATTGGAGGACCTTGGACCTTCAGCAGAGAGCTTGGTCACTGCCACTTAAATTAAGGAGGAATTTCACTAGCGGGGAGCAATTGTAGACCCTTATTTTCTATGCTAGCTACTAGCAAGGCACACACCCTTAGCTAGTATGTTACATGTGGACTGACTATATGGATGAAGATGGGTTTTGGATTAAGAACTGGCTATTTGAAGGGAGAAATGAATTAGTAATGGTGATACAGAGTCTTTGGCCTCTAAATCATGTGTTGAAAACCACCAGCAACCAAAAATTGCTACTATCTGATGGCTGGTTGCCTATGATTGACAAATCAGTTGGTGATACTAGTCCAGTTCTTAGGGGTTAAATATCCACATTACCTAATGTTCTTTGCTAGTCTACTCAGTGGAGAAACCCAAAAATGAATGAGTATGGAGGCTAAAAGACCAGCCCCACCAAAGAGTGAACTGGGTACCTCCAGAACTAAAAAGCATAAGCTGCTACAGCTTGAGCTAAAGACCTATAGCTGGGGTTGTAACAGATGTATCCTCTGCAGATCAGGTCAGGCATAGAGGTCAACACATACACACACTCACCACTTTGTTTACACCAGCAATGAGACCTGCCATGAAAGCAATAGCAGCTTCGCGCTTGACAATAACCAAGCAACGCAATACGACTCACATGACTCACCGCTGCCCCTTCTGGTTCTCATGTTAGCTCCCTCATTGTGTCATAGCTAAAATGAGTTAACAAGCTCCTCAGGGCAGGGATTATGTCTCCTTGTCAAGAACCCAGCACACTCCTGGGGGGAACGGTAAGATAATAAGGGGAAGCCCATCTAACCATCCCCAGGGCCCATCAAGAGGGATCTAAGGTAGCCTATAGCCATCAGCATACCTAAGGAGATGGGCACAAGTTGGCTATTGCCATGTTTGTAAAGTATCTTCAGACTCTTCTCTGTCCTTCCCACTGTGTCTGTGCACCAAGGACTAGTCCCTAGAAGAGGCAACAGTGAGTGGATGCACTAATCAGACTAAGCCCCACCAACCAGAACTTCAGTGCCCTGTGCAGCTTGGTTTAATTGACAGCCTGACACTGACCAGTGTCTGTGATACAGGGTCCAGTGGAGATGGGTTAGTCACTATTGATAATGTTGAGAACTGAATAACAGCCCTACCTGCCCCAGCATCTAGAGTAACACAGCATTACTGCTCTGATGTGCACAATGCCCCTGAGGAAGGCATCTTGTGCCACTGCCAGCTAGCCAAACAGCACCCAGAGGCTGTTGGGTCGACCATGGAAGTTATCATAAACAGATAAATAAGAGTTACTAGAACAAAAGTGCTTCATATCTCTTTTGGCCTGGAAAGGGTTAACAAGATCAGTGAGCCTGGCTGTCACCTGACCAGAGGACCAATCAGGGGACAGGATACTTTCAAATCTTGAGGAAGGGAAGTTTTTGTGTGTGCTGCTAGTGTTTGGTTGTTGTTCACTCTGGGGGCTCAGAGGGAGCAGACGTGCAACCAGGTTTCTCTCCAATCTCCTTGATACAGGTTCTTATAGATTCAAAATAGTGAGTACTAGGTAGATAAGGCGAGTTAGGCTTATGTTTGTTTTCTTTATTTGCAAATGTGTATTTGGCTGGAAGGAGTTCAAATGTGTATTTGGCTGGGAGGATTTTAATTTGTACTTGTATACTTAGGCTGGGAGAGTATTCCCAGTGTCTATAGCTGAAAGACCCTGTACCTATTCCATTTTTTAAATTTACAAAGATAATTTTTACTGTTTTTTCTTTCTTTAATTAAAAGTTTCTTGTTTAAGAACCTGATTGTTTTTTTATTCTGGTGTGAGACCCCAGGGGACGGGGTCTGGATCCACCAGGGAATTGGTGGGGAGAAAGGAGGGAAGGGGGAGAGAAAGGTTATTTTCTCTCTGTGTTAAGATTACTTTCTCTCTCACGGAGAGTCTGGGAGGGGGAGAGAAAAGGAGGGGGAAAGGTGAATTTTCCTCTCTGTTTTAAGATTCAAGGAGTTTGAATCACAGTGATCTTCCAGGGTACCCAGGGAGGGGAAGCCTGGGAGAGACAGCAGTGAGAAAAAGGGTTTACTTTCCTTGTGGTAAGATCCAGAGGGACTGGGTCTTGGGGGTCCCCGGGCAAGGTCTTGGGGGGACCAGAGTGTACCAGGCATTGGAATTCCTGGTTGGTGGCAGCGCTACAGGTTCTAAGCTGGTAATTAAGCTTAGAGGAATTCATGCTGGTACCCCATCTTTTGGATGCTAAGGTTCAGAGTGGGGTTTTATACCATGACAGAAGTAATGGTGTAAATTGAACCCTGCCATCTTGTGGCAGTTTGGCAAGAGACTGCAAGAAGAAAAGCTGGTCAGGCGGCCATGCTGCTCCAAGGCTTGCGAACTTTAAAGAGGCTTTAAAAGGATGATTATTGTTTTGAAAATGAGTATAGCACCACCGACAATTTGTAGTCCCTGTGGCTGTCACTATGTTGCATGCCACAGCCAGTGTCACAGTGACAGCGGGAATAGAACTTGCATCCTCCTCCTCCGAAAGGTCAAACACTTATTACTGTGGTTAGAAGAGACTCTTCATTAGCTTTGGAGACCATGACATACAGTTGAGCTGCTTTAATTATATCCACTAGTGGGCTGTGAGCGCTAGATGGTATATTACAGTCTTGCCACTTTTTATCCCTCACAACTATTTCCCTTTTGAACTTTCTGAACTGTTTTGGGAAACGGCTTACCCTGATTTGGTTTTGAGTCTTCATTGGCTATCTACCCTCAACTCGAAAGAGACAGTTTCATTGCTATGGGTTGGATTGGTGAGCTCTTAGTTGGATACATATGGGCTGCTTGTGCTCAGCAAAGTGTTCACAATCTGTCCCTATGATGCTATTGATTGGGAAGAAAATCCCATTGCCAAGTTGCAAACAGAAGGCCACAGAAGCCCGGCACAAATAAGACATCTCTGTATGTTGCAGAACACTGTTTTTAGACTCCTAACACTGATAGTACAGGAAACATCTGGCTACCACTGAAGCGAGAATTTACATGCCTTCTGAGCATTAATCACGCCCCTGGAAGGGGGCTGATGGTACCACAGCATGTGTGTTATTCCATACTCGCTGAAATAGTCAACAACTTCTCAAAGGGCTGATTGAACAGCAGACCACCAAACCACTACTGAAAAGAAAGGTGTTTGGTTAGAGAAACCACATGAAGGACCCTGGACTCAGCCCAAGATGCTTGTGCTTGCAAACATTATGTTTGTGTTTATTTCTTTGGCTGTTTGTTACTGGTTGAATTTTAAGGTCTCATTTACCAGAAATTAAAAAAAAATGCCCCCCACAGTTTGATGTGAGCTTCATTTCCACAGAGATGGGAGGGCTCCCACGAAAGCAGAATGGCTGAGGTTTTACAAGTGATGGGCAATTCCTTTGGATAGTGCATGTTGACTGGAACAGTTCTCAGAATTGTTTCCGGGCCATGTTCTCCCCTTTGTACAGGCCCAGTTCATTCTATAATAGGCTGAATAAATAGGTTTTGTGCAGGGAAATAACTGGACTCAATCCTCCAGGCCATGGTCAGGTTGTAGGGCTGCAGGTCAATCCCTCTGTAGGGCAGCTGTCCCTCCAGGCCCTGTATGCAGGGGTTCCTGAGAAGTAGATCAACAAACGTGCACACACCCAATGGCTCTTTCTCCACCTTGTTCCAGTGCTCTCCTCTGTGTTGGAGAAGATCCCAGGCAACGGGTGGAGCTGTGCTGTGCAGCTGTGCTGCCCTTCCTCTTTCCCTGAACCCCTGATAATGCTGTGAGGGGAATGTGCAATGCACAGAGCTTTGCATACACTCGCCGCACAGGGGCAAACTTTGCTCTTCAGGTGCTTAATTCTCATTAGCATGAATGAGATTTTTGTCTGCATATGTAACCTACATGCATCCACTGAGGCACTCTGTCTCCTTCTAGTGGTGGTTGGGCCACACATGGTTGATGAGCCTGCTTCTACAGCCTTGGTGCTCAGAGGATGTGGGTTATACTAGCAAGTCAGAGACTGAGACAGCCTTAACCAGTTTGGGATCTTAGCCTGAATTTCTGGTGTGCACTCACACTGACTTCTGTGGGATGTTAGGGTGCACAGGGGATGGCCCCTGCTCTATACTTCCCAACATTTCCTATGACTAAAGAGGGACAAGTCCGATTCCTGCTGCCAGGTGGCAGGAGGCTCAGGCATGGGAGGCCTGGTGCAGGCCCAACCTTCCCTCACTGTGTAGCGGCAGCTCCAGCAGTGTCTGTCCCAACATAATCAGAAAGTGAAATTGATGTTTCATTTCACATTCCCAGCCCCGTGATTTGCAGTAATAGACTACAGAACAGCATACATGATGAGTAGAGCTGGGTGTAGAAAATTGTCACCAAAAATCTTCAAAGAATTGAATGAGTTTTCCGATTTTTGAAAAATGTGTATCATTCTACAGGGAGTCCTCGGACTTAGGACACAATTCGTTCAGCAGAATTGCGTTGTAAGTCAAAATGTTGTAAGTCAAAACCCATAGAATCAATGGTATGAAGAAGGGAATTGGTTCCTGAACCAAGGCCTGAAACACTATTTTCACCATGATAACCCAGATTTTTGTACTAAATGAATTATAGATGACTAATGTTGCAATATCAATTTATTTACTGCATACTGATTTTGTAGCATTCAAATAAACATATAAACTCTCTTATGCTGCTCAGAATGCCGGCAACACAGAAAGCCAAGGAGAACGGCACACATGCTGAGCCTCAACCAATCACTGTTCAAGCTTTCTGATTGGCTGATCCTGGGGCCAGGAACCAATCAAAAAAAAGCGGCACCCCTACCCAGCAAGAAGCTACCCTGCTGCGTCGAAGCCAATCAGACGCTTCTCCTTCCAACTACATGCCAGTATAACGCACCGAGGAAGTGATTTCAAGTGAACTTTACGCAAATTGAGCATCGTAAGCATCATAGGGGGAAATGGGCAGTCAACTGAAAAGCATTGTAAATGGCGTCCGACGTAAGTCAGGCATCATACGTCATATGTCCGAGGACTCCCTGTATATGCAGCTTGAAAACAGCAAAAATATTCAAAACTTTGCAATCAGCACTAATGAAAAGGGCATTAGATCATTTTCAAAATCCTTTTCTTTGAGAGGCTCTGAAATGTTACTGGTAACTCTGGAAAGCAGAGTCATGGTAAGGCCAAGGAACTGCTTTCATTGGACTGGGTTTTCTAAATTCAAATTCTGCATGCAGAGGAGGCAGTGGGGTTGGCTTACTTTTTCCATACTGCAGTTGTGTTTGGGCTTCATATATTTTAGAGCCAGAAGGGACCATTGTGATAATCTAATCTGACCTCCTGCATAGTACTGTCCATAGAACTTCCCCCAGTAATTTCTACACTAGCCCATAACTATTCTTTGAACTAGAGTATCTCTTTTACATCAAGACTGGATATTGTCTTAAAGAATTCAGGTGATGGAAAATTCATGAAATCATATATTCATAGATTCCAAGGCCAGAAAGGACCATTGTGATCATCTAGTCTGACCACCTGCATAGCACAGGCCAGAGAACTTCCCCTCTAAAAAATTCCCAGAGCAGATCTTTTAAAAAAACATCCAATCTTAATTTTAAAATTGCCAGTGATGAAGAATCCACCACAACCCTTGTTAAATTGTTCCAACAATTGTTTACTCTCATTTTTAAAAATATACACCTTATTTCCAGTTTGAATTCGTCTAGCTTAAATTTCCAGCCATTGGATCTTGTTATACCTTTCTCTGCTAGATTAAATATTTATTCCCTATGTAGTTGCTTATAGACTGTAATCAAGTCACCCTTAAACCTATCTTTATTAAGCTAAATAAATGGAGTTCCTTGAGTATATCAGGTTTTCTAGTCCTTTAATCATTCTCTTGGTTCTTCTCTTTCTCTCTCCATTTTTTCAACAGCCTTCTTGAACAGTGGACACCAGAACTGAATGCAGTTTTCCAGTGACAGTCACACCAATGCCAAATACAGAAATGAAATAACTTCTCTGCTCCTAGTCAAGCTTCTCCTCTTTATGCATCCAAAGATTGCATTGGCCCTTTTGGCCACACTATCATTTTGGAGCTCATGTTCAGCTGATTATCTACTGTGAAGCCCATATCTTTTTCAAATAGAGTTCCCCCATCCTGCAAGGGAGGCCTCCATCTTTATTCCTAGATGTGCACATACACTTAGCTGTTTTAAAATGCATTTTGTTTGCTTGAGCCCAGTTTACCAAGAGATCCAGATCACTCTGATATAGTGACCTGTCGTCTTCTTTATTTACCACTCTTTCAATTTTTATGTTGTCTGCACACGTTACCAGTGATGATTTTGTTTTCTTTGTCATAAAAAGGTTAAATAGCATAGGACCAAGAACCTGCAGGTCCCTAGTAGAAACATACCCACTCTGTGATGATTCCCTGTTTACAATTCTTTTGGCTGGCTTTTAATCCATTTAAGGTATGCCATGTTCATTTTATATCATTCTAGTTTTGTGCCTCATCAAATGCTTTACAGAAGTCCAAGTATATTACATCAACACTATTATCTTTATCAACCAAGCTCGCAATCTCATTAAAAAAAAAGATATCAAGTTAGTTTGCCGGGATCTATTTTCCATAAACCCATGTTGGTTGGCATTCGTTATATTACTTTCCTTTAATTTTTTATTAATTGAGTACCATATCAGCTGCTTCATTATCTTGCCTGGTGTCAGACTGACAGGCCTATAATTACCCAGGTCATCTTGTTTACTCTTTTAAAATATTGACGCAAGGTTAGTTTTCTTCCAGTCGCCTGGAACTTCCCCAGTGTTCCAATATGCTTTAGATAAGATAGCTTGAATTTGTCTTAGTTCACCTTCCAGCCACTGCATCTCGGTATGC